>NC_041403.2:147119283-147359283 GCF_900747795.2 Erpetoichthys calabaricus
CCAAAAATAACCGGAATTTTGTTGTTGTTAGGTTGGTACTTGTAGTACGTGGTTGGGCCGCTAGGGCGATCTAGTTACACTCCTCACAAGTCAGTCTGCCAAGTGCCATCAGTCTGGAAGGTTGTGCTTGTGTTCAGTGAATTTTTTTGTAAAAGTAGGTTGCGCAACAGTGTGAGAAGGAAATGCCCTGATTTGTGGGAGTTGGGCAATTGGTTCTTTCATCATGACAACGCTCCATCTCACACTGCTCTCAGCATTCGCCAATTTTTGGCAAGAAACGGTATGACAACCCTGAACCACCCACCCTACTCACCGGATTTAGCTCCGTGTGATTTCTTTTTGTTCCCTCAGATGAAAAAGGACTTGAAAGGAAGGCGTTTTGCTGACGTCGAAGAGGTAAAACAAGAAACAACCAGAGTATTAATGGGCATTACTTCAGACGAATTTATGTTTTGAACAATGGAACAAACGGTTAGATAAGTGTATTTCCACCAATGAAGAGTACTTTGAAGGAGACTAATTGTAGTTTGTACAGAAAATTAAATTAAACACGTTTTAAAAATATTTCCGGTTATTTTTGGGTCCCCCCTCATATATATATATATATATAGCATTCATAGTCTGAATCACAATCTGATTGTATGGGTGGTTACCTACCAGGTAATGCATGTGGTTGGTCTGCAAGTCGGCAAACATCTGCCACGCCCTCTGACTCTGACGTCCGAGGTTCGATCCCTGCGAGAGGATGCAGTAAGTGTGTACACCTGATGAGTCCAAATAAAGGCGAAACATGTGTCACGTACTCTTTGCATTATTTGACAGTAAACTATGCAACATTCTATGATCTGCTTCTTGCAACTGAGAGGGCACTGTGGCGGATGTTTTCCGACTTGTAGACCAACCACAAGCGTTACCTGGTAGGTAACCACTCATACAATCAGATTGTGATTCAGACTACGAATGCTATGAATGTAATTAACCCGCTCTCCAGGCTGTCAAATAAACGAACCACATGCCGTGGCGCAACGTAAAGAGGCTTCGCCTCTGACGCTGACGTCCGAGGTTTGATACCCAAGAGGGGTGCAGTGAGTGTGTACGCCTGATAAGCACAAAATAAGGGCGAAACACATGTCGCATACTCTTTGCATTATTTGACAGTAAACTATGTAACATTCTATGAACCTGCTTCTCGCAACTGAGAGGGCATGGCAGATGTTTGCCGACTTGCAGACCAACCACATGCGTTACCTGGTAGGTAAACACCCATACAATCGGATCGTGATTCAGACTACGAATACTATGAATGTAATTACTCCGATCTCCAGGCTGTCAAATAAATTAACCACACACTGTGGCGCAACGTAAAGGGGCATTGCCGTTGACATCCCAGGTTCGATCCCCGCAAGGGGATGCAGTGGAGTGTGTACGCCTGATGAGCCCAAATAAGGGCGAAACACGTGTCGCGTACTCTTTGCATTATTTGACAGTAAACTATGTAACATATATATATATATATATATATATTCACGGCATTCGTAGTCTGTGTCACAATCTGATTGTATGGGTGGTCACCTACCAGGTAATGCTTGTGGTTGGCCAGCAATCTGCTAACATCCGTCACGGTGCCCTCAGTTTGTGAGGAGCAGATCATAGAATGGTTGAAATAGTTTACTGTCAAATAAATGCAAAGAGTACACGACACGTGTTTCGCCCTCATTCTGGGCTCATCAGGTGTACACACTCCACTGCACTCCCTCTCGGGAATCGAACCTCGAACGTCAGCGTCAGAGGCGATGCCCCTAACGTTGCACCATGGCGTGTGGTAACCATTCTATGATCTGCTCCTCACAAACTGAGGGCACCGTGGTGAATGTTAGCAGATTGCTGGCCAACTACAAGCGTTACCTGGTAGGTAACCACCCATACAATCAGATTGTGACACAGACTACGAATGCCGTGAATGTAATTACCCCGATCTACATGCTGTCAAATAAACGAACCACACGCCGTGGCGCAACGTTAGGGGCATCGCCTCTGACGCTGACATCCGAGGTTCGATTCCCGAGAGGGAGTGTAGTGGAGTGTGTACACCTGATGAGCCCAGAATGAGGGCGAAACACGTGTCGTGTACTCTTTGCATTTATTTGACAGTAAACTATTTCAACCATATATATATATATATATATATATATATATACAGTATATGTTATACAACATCTACCAAATAATACAAAGAGTACATGACACATGTTTCACCCTTTTTGGGGCTCTTCAGGTGTACGCACTTTTGCATCCCCTTATAGGGATTGAACCTTGGACATCAGCACCTGAAAGAAAGCCATTGATGCTGCTCCACGGCAGCTGTTTTGCTTATTTGGCAGCGTGAAGATCGGAGTATTACATTCTTTTTTAAGTCTGAATTACAATCTGATTATTAGGTGGTTACCTATCAGATAACGTTTGTGGTTGGTCAGCCAGTCAGCAAACATCTGCCATGCCCTCTTCAGTTAAATATCTACAGAAATGATTTATTTTGACTTTGGAAATGTATTGTTACAGCATAAGAGTTCACATTACAAGTATTGAATGGATAAATATGTGTACAGACCTTTTGTCATGCAGAAAATAATAGCAAGAAGGAATTTAATCAGGAGCCAAAAGAAGTAACATGAGTCAGAAGCCAAGACAATTTTGTAAACAAATAAGGAAACCAATCGATCATCAACCCTGAAACAAAACTCTATAAACTTAGTCATAAAATCAAATCAAAGTTTAATAACCAGAGGAACTTTAATAATACACTTGCAAAGCTCTTTAGCTTTTGTCCAAATCTTGCTTTGTCCAAGAAATGCACATTTAAATTCTTTCCTTAGTAATGCTGGGGTTTGGGGTCAGTGAAAAGGGGCCATAAAAGAAAGAAAGATTAGGAGATGCTGGGAAGTGGGAAGGCAGCACCCCATACCAGTGGCATTTAATCAGGCCAAAAGACTCACATATTTATTATTCTACTATCCTGTTTTTGTGTTACACTTTATTAACCTGCTCAATTTTGTATTTTGCTGTTGCCTTTGATTACAATAAAATATATATATATATGTGAGTCTATATAATAGAAGTACAGTGCCAAATAAAGGTTTTCACTCTCTTGAAAGAGTTCACATTTTATTATTATACAACACTGAATTAAAGTGGAATAAATCTGACATCGATGAACAGAAAAATAATCTTTAATGTCAAAGTAAAAACTTTCTCTTCATAATGATCTAAGCTGAAATCTCCAAGGGGACGAATACTTTTTATAGGCATTATCTTATATATATATATAAACATCTCCACGTGGAAGTGTGTGTGTCTGTCTGTCTGGCCCGGAAGTGCAAGGCTACAGCATGAAACTGAAAGAAAGCGACTCTATAGCCAAAGTGAAACCGTCAAGAAAAGAGAAACTCGCTTAGCTGCTAATACAAAAGAGAGGCAAGCACATCGGCAAAACAAAACTTCAGAGGAGAGAGAAACTTGATTAGACACTGATAGACAATGGAGGCGAGCAAGTCTGCAAAACGAGGAGAGAGAAACTTGCTTAGCCACTAATACATGCGATGCGATTGATTGATTGATTGATTGATTGATTGATTGATTGATGGATTGATTGATTGATTGAACGACCAGAATCCATGGTTTCTAGGAGCCTGGGCTTTTTACAACACGGGCTTACATAGCTAGTATATTAATAAACAACATGGTTTTTGACATTTTCAGTTCACACTTCCACTTTCCCACTCTAACCAGGAAAATGACAGAGTTTATTGGTTGTGAACCTGCAGAACTGGGTAGAGACAACACTCTGTGAATCAGAGTAATCAATTAGAACAATAAATTCATTATGTATTCAAAGAAATAATTGAAAGTGATCAACTGTGCTGTGCACTGTATTTGTACACTAGTCAGTGCTGGTCATTATTGAATTAGTATCTTATCTTTATAGACTTTTCATAGGGGAAGGGGAACCCTCAATGAAGGAATAAGCCTCACCTATTAAAAACAGTTGGAGCTGACAGTCCTTTCCTTGGTCGAATTAAACCTGCAGTGGATTCAGAAAGTATTCAGTCCCCTTCAATGCTAAAATCATTTTAATTAATTTTTTCCTCACATCAAGCAACACTCAATATCCCAGAATGACAAAGTGAAAACAGGATTTTTTAATCTTTTGAAAATTTATTGAAAATAAATAACTGAAACTGCAACTAGTTGTAGGCTTAGCTAAACGCATGGCTAACAAATGGCACACAATAATCATCTTATCCCATTACTGAGGGAGAGAAAAAAACTATTTTGGCAACAGCAAGAAAAAGGCAGTTATCAACCCCAGGATTGAATTGCAGTTTACACACAGTAATCATCTCTATTAAGATACCAATGCATAGCTCATATATGAGGGGAACCCAGAATAATGCAAAATATTGAGACAGAGGCCCAACCTAAGAACCTGAACCCTAGTCCTGAAGCTGTGTTTCTGCACTGCTAAGAACTAGACTTCCCACTTAGATACAAAACAAATTGGTCAAAACTCTTGTCAATATTTTCAATACATCGAGAGGAATATCACAAACATTTTATTTTAAAAAACCTAGCTTAGATTTAAGGAAAAATGGGACATGTCTCAGTCTGGCCAAAATACCAGTCGCTCACCATTAGAGATGAGCATAACAATTCATGCCAAATTGGATTTGCAGTGAAATTCAGTCCTTTACGTTGCAAAAAAAATATTACACAATTATGTTTTGCTTCAAGAAAAAAACACATTTATTTCCTATCCGGAAGTATTCACATGTATTAATTCAACATGTGTCTGCCTGTCATTTACTATTTAAGAGTCAGTATAAAGATATGCTGTCACATGTAGACATTTTGTTGAGCCTCCATTTTGTCAATTGTTATGATAGCACTCTTGGTGATCCGAAATACAGAAAAGAAACTAGAAAATCCAAGGTGTTTGGAGAGTGCAAGTTCTCAACATGAAAAGGCAGTTGGCGGCTAATGATGGGTACTTGGGAGTGCCAATTTGGAGCTGCCAATTAACCTAACCTCCATATCCTTGGGAGGAAGACAGAAGTAAATACAAGGAGAATATGCAGGCTCCACAACCAGCAACAACTAGTTGGGATATTCAAACCCAGCTAAATAAAAGCCAATATCATGCTTCGATCTGTAGCTTTAAAATGTGCATGAGTCCTTTTGATTCTTAGAAGCTTGTGGAAAGATAAGGCAGTTTAAACTCTTGTTATGTGAAAAGTAGAAAGAATAAATATATTCTATGCAGTTTTTAAAGGTTGTACAGTGTATAAAGGGCTGTATATTAAGTCTACTTTCTGTTCTGTATAGTACCGTACGTTGTGACGTGTGAGTCCATGTCTTGCACCCCAAAACACGAAGCTGAGTCTCAGTACTTTAGTAAAGCTAGCTTTATTCAGCTTGAAACAGGAACAGCACGCGGTTATTTATTGTCGCGGGATCTATCACTCGTCTATACACAGACACAGCAGTCAGGCAGGATCGTGGCCAGGTTAGTAATACTGTTCCCTGCATTTATAATGTTCCTTGCATCACCCATCGATGGCAGATGGTGCTCATAGTGTGACCGTGATCTTTTCGGATTTGTTTTCGCAGCGAACCGCCACAGCGGTGGGAGCCCGCAGTTGCCCCGGCATCCGACAGGCTATCTTCCATAGAAGCGGCAATCGCACTTTGGGACGCTCTTCGGCATGTCATCCCGTTGGGGGGAGCCCCAAACAAGTTTAGAAACCTTACAACTTAAACACAAACATTAATACATAAATTACATTGAGCTTTTTTAGAAGTATGAAGATATTACACAATTTGTGTACCTCAGCTATTAAGGCTGACAAAGAACCAAACCATCCATCCATCCATCCATTATCCAACCTGCCATATCCTAACTACAGGGTCATGGGGGTCTGCTGGAGCCAATCCCAGCCAACACAGGGTGCAAGGCAGGAAACAAACCCCGGGCAGGGCGCCAGCCCACCGCAGGGCACACACACACACACCAAGCACAATTTAGGATTGCCAATGCACCTAACCTGCATGTCTTTGGACTGTGGGAGGAAACCCACGCAGACACGGGGGGAACATGCAAACTCCACGCAGGGAGGACCAAGAACCAAACCAGAGCTGGGATATATAAAGTGGAAATGGTATCCAATAAACTACAATGTATGAGTTCAGATTGAGGTCTCATATATCATATCTGCAAATGTCCACTAGTCAGTCTGTCTGGTCAGTGATAGCATATTGATGTAGCTATGTGACACACAATGGAAAGAAATTCTCTGAAAAAGTATATTCATTATCTAGCAAAGATAAACACTGCCAGTTAAGTCAAACGGCACTGAACTCCGAAAGCCGCAGTCCCAGCCCTAAGTTCCAGCATACCACATGAGCTGTAGTAAAAGTGCTGATCATAAGTCAGCAATTAATGTACTCTGTTCACTGTTGGAAAAAAAATCCAAATCTCTGAAGCTCTCAAAAGCCACGTCATGCAGGCACATTCAGGCACATCTTCTAATTAGAACAGTACGGACAGAAAACACAAAAATGTGAACTAAGTACGATATTAAATAGAGGTTTCTATGGGACATACGCAGAGTTTGGAGAGAAATGATGCAGTCAATAAGATCCAGGTACAAAGAAAGAAACACTTTGAAGTGATCTAACTTAGGACCCCCCAGACAGGAAGGTAGACCTATTACTGTAATTTAGCCACTTCCATGGTTCCAATAGTTGCTGACCCTTCAGAAATTCTTGAACGTCTATTATAAAATAACATAATTTTTGATCCAATTTAGGGTCATGGGCCCAAAGCATACCCCATTTCAGGAAACCAACCCTGGGTGGTCCGTTACAAGGTTCATTCTTGTAGACACACTAATTACTCACAATAAATTGAATTAAGGAAAGTTACTTGAAGTGAATCTCATGAACAGAAATCTTCCATAATAAACACCATTGGGCAAATTAAGGGTGAACTTTTGTTGCCCATCTCAAGCCAGCGCTTCCTGTCTCAAAGTCTGAAGTATGGAAAAATGATGTCTGTTTACTTAAGGTTCAATATACCTCTTTAGACTGGTGTGGTGGTTCAAGCCGTTCAAGCCTCACAGTCCCAGAGTTTTAGGTTCAAATCCCAGCCCCATTGCTCTGTGTTTGGAGACTTTTCTCTGGTATTTTTCATAAATACTTGAATGTAAGGCTAAGTAATGATTCTGAATGGGTGTGGGTATGAGTGTTTAAGTGTGGCTAGCTTTGGTACCCACTTCACCTGACCCTGAACTGAAATGGAATAGGAATGTGTGTTGGTATTGAAGCACAGATGTTATTGAAATGCATCATTGAACATCCACTGTCTATTGAAAGTTTTTCACAGAATCAGGTGAAGTCTAGTGAGCCGTGGAAATGGAAACACAGTTCTAGTTTAAGTTTTACTGTGGATTGTTACAGCTGTGTTTATTGCTAATTAGACAGATTAGCTTTGTCCACAGCTCTATTGTTCCAGAATTTAAACAATTTTAGCCTCTTTTTAGGAGGAACAAGGACCAAAAACTGTAGGCAGTGGAATGGCTAAGGTAAAAAATTTACTGAGATCAATACTCAAATCAAAAATCAAGTGGAAAAAAACACATGAAAAGTATTTTCCGTTGTATATTCTTTAAGAGAACTAATTCCTAACGCTACAAACAGTTGTTCGTCTTGGGAATCCAAAATCATGAATACCAGGAGAAGCACACAGTCTCTTATACTTCTTGGAAGTAACATCATAAAGTTGCTATCCACAAAATGGCTGCCAAATCCAAAAACAATATACAAGATGGTGGCTGCCGCGATATATAAAATGGTGGGTAAAACTGTAGTATAAACAAAATAATGAAATAATAACATTAAAATAATAATAAAGTCACATATATGTGAATTTAAGAAATAAATACCAAAACTCTCAAAAATCATAACAGTTAAAGTCTCTGGTTAGCACTACCATATGAGCTTTCCCCAGTTTTTATGGGTTTCCTTCAACATCCTGAAGGTGCACAGACTAGTTTTGCTGGTGATTCTAGGACTGGCCGAGTATGAGTAAGATGAAGTGTGAAGCTGTCCCCTCATGATAAACTGCCTTCCTGTTCAGAATGAGCCAATTTAGAATCACCCATACAGTAACACACAGAATTTGGGGATTAGTCAGAACATCGAATGAATTGGAGAATTAATGAATCCATTCATTGATTTAAAAACACATTTATCCAGTTTATGGTCACGCAAACCAGGAATCCTACTCCTGAAGCAGTGTGGAACAGTCTTGATGAATGGGACCCCAAACCCACTCAACTAGGGTTTATCTGTATAGGAAAGGGGTATTTTCCATGATATAGGAATAGAACAAGATAAAGGAGGTCTGAAGTCGATATCAAAGAGACCCATTTGTAGAAGTTTGTATTTGAGGACTGCGGTGGGCTGGCGCCCTACCCGGGGTTTGTTTCCTGCCTTGCACCCTGTGTTGGCTGGGATTGGCTCCAGCAGACCCCCATGACCCTGTAGTTAGGATATAGCAGGTTGGATAATGGATGGATGGATGTATTTGAGGGTATGTGGCAAGGACAAGGTGGGGGTTATGGGACTGGCTGATAAATTCTTTAGATTAAATGTCTCCCTTTGGTCTTCCCAATTTTTAATTATTCCTAAAATGTTATTTTAATGTATTGCAAAAATTAACAATAAACACAATTCACAATGCCCTATGCAAAGATGTTTCTTTGTAGCAGATAATATTGTCATTTTATATTTTCAATTTTATTTTTCATTGCAAGTTCACTTTTCCCCTTGTTGTAATTTGACACATGATATAGTATTGTTAATATATTATGGGAGATTATATTTATTCACTAAATGTCCATCAGGATTTATCTTTGAGAGTTGTTTTTAATATTTTGAAAAAGAACCTATTATAATGGAGTCCTCACTTCTCCTGGTACAGACTAATAACTATTTGTGTATTGCAATGCCGTATTAGTGTTGCTGGTAGAGTAAACCATCAGTTTGACTCTTTGAGGGCTGAATATGTTTTCCAGAAAATACAGTTTTCTGAAAAGTACACAAAGCAATGCTTTCACAAAGAAATCAACATAAAACGTCTGTTGCTGTGTGCTGTTTGTCAGGAATGTGCGACAGGCTGGCTGCCATACTGTCTTCACGTGTTGAAGGGGTGGGGGCAGCGGTTGCAGTGCACTGCAATCTGGTTTATACCTCGTCATTGTAAGTGGCTATCCTCTGTGACAAGTGGCCAGGACGGCCCATCTGTATATGTTCCGGGGGAGCAGCTATGGACATCTCACTACCTGCCTCGGGACGCTTGGTGGCAGCCTCCCTGGCTGACGATGGCGCCTCAATTTCCCGCAGGGTTTCCTAGTAGATGGAGTTCTCCACAACCATGTGGGGAGCTGGGGTGGCCGCCAGGGGGTGCTGCATGGAGCCAGGAACCCACCTGGACATCTCTGCAGCCCCACCCAGAAGTGCAATTAGCCACAGGTGATCAAGCACCTGAAGCACTTCCGGGTGGGCTATATAAAGGGCCAGCATCCACCACTCATTAGCCAGAATCGGGAGGAAGAGGACAAGGTTGCCTGGGAGGAGTGGTGGTGCCAAGGTGGGAGAAGAGAAAGGATTGTTGTTGTGTGGAAAGAGTGCTTTTGGGACTGTGTATTGCCTGTGGGTCATGGGGAAGACGTGCGCCCACGGATGAAGAAGAAAATAAAAAGTCCTTGTTTTATATGTGCCTCTGTGTCCTTCTGTGCCGGGTCGGGCAACTGTATAGCGCCTTTTCTACACGCCCCAGGTGAACGTTGCCACAGGTGCTTCAGCTACACAAACCTGTTCAACACCATGATCAGCTGCAGACTGATCAGCTGGTGCCGGTACCTTACATTCGTTTTCGATCACTTGTATCAAAATCAGAGTCCAACAAGTCAGACACCAATTCAGCGATAATATGCAAAATGTCGTCAGCCATGTTTGCCATTGTTTGCTCCTCACTACTCATGCGAGTGCAGGGAATCTCGGTCAAACCAATGAAGCTAACTTTACATCTAGCAAATAGAGTTCAACTAAAATGTAGATGTGGGTTTTGTGACCTTTTACAGTTGATTACCACCGTCAACACCCTCTTTTTGACAAAAGTCGACATCTGCTCTGAAAGGGCTAAATTCCCTTTGCACACAGTTGTTTACATAGTTTTCCATCATGGGAGAAGACAAATTAAAGTTAGCAGTTAATCACACTGGAAATAAAAATGTACCCCATTTAATATCAAACTAATAACTACATAAAAAAAAGGCAGAGCAGAGCCATCCTTCTTAGGAGACGGTGTTCTTTTAATGTGGGTAATGTCTTCCTTTACATGTTCTATAACTCTCTGATGGCTAGAGTCATTTTCTAAACTGGGCTGGTAACATTGCTTCAAAAGAGGCCTACCATATCAACACGCTCATTAAGAAGGCTGGCACTCTGGACTTGCCGGAGATAGTGGTGGAGGAGAGAACGAACACAAAACTGATGGCCTTTATGAACAATACTGCACATCTTCTGTCTTGACACACTAACATTAAATACATTTAGTCAAGCAACTATTCAGAAGAAGTGTGTCAAGAAACACTTGATTCATACCACAATATGCCTCATTGTGACTGCTCTCTTATCATTATGCATACTAGGAGTGTTCTTCTTTTTAGTAATTTTGGTGTGTATTTGAGGGGGGCTTTTATTTTTATTTCTGTTTGTTACAAAACTTCTCCCTTTGGACACATAAAGTACTATCTTTTTATCTATATCAATGGTCAATATTATTGCTAGTGCTGGCAAAATACTGCTTTTTCCATTACAGGGATATGATAAATTGGAGAGCTGCCAATCAGCTTTAGCTTACATGTCTTGGGGATGTGGGAAAAGTTCAGAGTACCTGAAAGAAAGCCATGCAGACACAAGAAAAAAAATGAAGATCACACCAGACCAGGCATTGAACCCAGATTCATGTAGCAGTAAAATAGTTGTGAAAACCTCTTTGCCATCCCACATTTTTTGAAACAATCTTCAGCAAAAAAAGACACCCTAATCAGGTTTTGCTAAGGTAAAATGGTAATTCTTTAAGCGGACCATTTAATGATGTTAGAAATCTAATCTAATGTGTGAAGCCTGGCTGCCACATACATTCACATAACCAGGTTTGGGATCCCCTGCTTTAATAACACTTTGTTAGTCTGAGCAGCTGCTACAAAAATCTGTCACTTTGGCAGCTCTTTGACTTTACCTTAATTCGAGAAACAAAAGAAACCTCTAAAGAGAGAAAACTCCAGTGTTTAATTCTCCTTTGAAATTTCAAATTCCACTTTGTGGACAAAGTCCTGTCTAGCCTCAGAATACAGATCTCCGACCACTGACCAAACTCCATTTCAATGAAACCACTGCCTATTTGTACTTTCTCCTGAAAGTTTTCTTTTCATTTCAGTGGCTGGATCAGTCATGACAAAATGTCACCAATGCTAAAAGGGAAATAATGTATTTAAAAAATGTAAAGCAGCCAGTAGGATGCATTGGAGGCTTCAGACTGTTGAGTGAAAAAGGAAGTTATGGCTTACAAGAACAATGAAGTAAGTTGCATTTTTATTTCCAGTATTTATAGTGCTGATAATGGAAGAGCGCTATGATATTAATATATCTCTCATGTCACAAATCTAGAGGACTCATTCGGGGGTATGGTGTGTCACAGCTGCCTGATAGGCCAGGACCTTTCAGTAGGTAAAATTCAGCTTATGGTTACAACTGGCTACGTGCAGGCTGACCACCAGTGAACTGCATCAGTGAGAAGTGCCATCTCACACCACCTGGTGAAGTTTCTGAAGGATATTAAGAAGTGGAAAATATGCACTGTAACATGCCAATTTAACAATAAATATAATTTATAAAAAATGGTGGGCTGTTAGTATAGGATTGTTCCTACCTTCCCTTAAACAACCCCAGAACTCAGCTGGGTTATTTGGAGAAATAGAATGGGCTGGGTGTCAAGTATATTTAACTGCACAGCATTTATAAAAGTTTTTGCTTACATTTGCTATCCAACTGGATTTTTTGGGGTACTTTGCCCCCAAACTAAAGTTAGTTTTAAATTGGCTGCATGTACATGGGCTTGTGTCGCCCATTTGAGGTTATTTCTTCCTTAAGCTTGAGTTTGCCAGGATAGATGGCAAATTCCCAGATCTTTGAATTGGATTAGATTTGAAAATGGACAGATGTTTTAACATTTATTGCAGACATACTCATAAATCTAAAATACGGATTTCCATAAAAATGGGTTTAAATACAAAATACAGTAGAAAATTTAAGAAAAGCTGATGAAAAGTTAATCTATAAAACTGAAAACCCCTGCTTTATTCACTTATCACATGTGAAGATTTAAGGTAATTAATAAATGATTAGATCTACTGACAATAAGTAATTCATAACATTTTCCCATTAGAAGACAATAGACATGGATTGAACAAAAGCTCAAGAAATTTGACAAACGAAAGTTGGCCATTCAGCCCATCATGCTTGCTTTTAAAACTAATAGTTAAGCTGTCTCAAAATCTTATTCAGATATCTCTTAAAGGTTGTTAACCATGATGCACGAGAACATCTAACCAACAGAACTTGTGTTTCTAAGTCGTTAGGCTTTAGCTAATTATCACATCTTGCACAAACCAGCTTGCCGCCACCTCTAAAAATGTATTGGCTTAACTTTTAATAATGACGACGTTGCAATGATAGGTCTTGGATTTGAATCCTATTTCCAGCTACAGAGGCTTATTCTCCCGATGTTTATAAGGATCTTTCTTTTAGGCGTTCATCCACAAAGATGTGTGCACTAGGGGAATTAGTGATTCTAAAAGGGCCCCAGGTAAGGGAGGCCTAATGTTTTTGTGGTCGGCTCTTGTTCCCACCTAAAATGGATTAAGTGGATCTGAGAAAATAATGTTAATATTTTATAATGGCCACAAGTAATAATAGTAATAATACAATTTATTTATATAATACCTCTTCCATTCAGGGACCCTTAAGTGCTCTACTGATCTGTCCCTTTTTATTAATTAGAGTATAATGCATGCAAATCCTAAGGCTCACATATTGTAGAAATATTTATGTGAATAGTGTAAAAACATAGCTTTAGCTGTACAGTAGCAGAAGAGAACAAACTATGAAATGGATTTCTTCTATTCTGATCATTTTAACAGTTGTATTTTATGACCGAATGATGATTACCCTTTTGGGACACAAGACATGAGAGCCGTTCTATGTAAATAATTGTACAGTAGGAAAAGCTGCAGGAGGTAGAGCGGGACGTTTGTTGAGGTTTGCTGTTTGGCCTGATCTTAAGAGTGTGACAATAGACACAGGATGATGGGATACAGCCAGTGTGAAAGGAAACAACATTTAATGACTTACTCACCTTCTTACTTGACTAATTATAATTCATTATAAATTAGCTATTAATAGTCAATGAAATCTTTATTAAATTTGCCATTAACAGTTGTAATAGTCATTAAAAATTAGAAGACACTTCAAATATGGTCCTGTCATTATTCACTGTTTTATACCATGTTAACGACTGTTAATGCAACTGCTTGTAATGGATGCCTAAACTAAAGTATTACTGATGCTGATGACAAGACAGTTCAGTTGTTCTGTGTTCTCAGGTGTGTCCCTAAAGTGGACTAAGCAGGTTAAGCATTTATCTTCTGCCCTTTCCATCCCCTCTGATGTTTTTGTTTTCCTACTCATTTCATCCCTTTCTCTCCTTTCTACCATTTCTGCTTACTCTTCTTCAAGCGTAAGTCCAATAAAAGCTCAACCATTCCTAATCTTTAGTGTTTTTGTATAGCAGAATGACATTGAGATTTGCAGAGGTATGTGTGAAAGACGTGCAAGTGGATAAGAGATAGGGAGCCTTTATTATAAGCTGAAGCAGATGATGGTAGCATTGCCCCCATGAAACTGGTTTTGATGGTCAGCCCATTGTCCTTGTAGATTTTGTACATTGTCCCCCTCTTCATGTGACTTTTCCTCAGTGTCTGTGGGTTTACCTGCTTATAAAGGTGTAAGTTAAATGAAGTGACAGCTATAAATTGTGAAAAAGTTGATGTATGCATGAGTGTGCCCTACAAAAATCTGGTGCACCATCATCATCTGTTACTGATTTGGGCCAGATGCTGCTAAAATAGCCTCTGGACACCTGTGACCCTAGCTACATTAAGCAGGATTAAAAAGTGGATAGGTGAAGCAAATGAATATGTTGGAATTTCCAGTATCTTGATCTCCTGTAGTCAAAGATTAGCCTGATTTTTCATTGTTTTTAAAATATCTGCATGTTCTGATCTTCCTATAACAAGTTAAGAGTTATGGGGAGATGATGTCTACTGCTGTAGCATTAGATAGAAGGTAGGAAGCAGACCTGGAGATATATATCCATCTGTTCATTTCTGGAGCTCACTTAGTCAATGAGCAGGATAAAGAGAACTCAGCGCTGTTCCAGAAGTAAGCAAACACCCACACTCACTCATTCACTCACACCAAGACACGTTAGAGCCACTAATTAGGCTAACCTGCATTTCTTTGAGAACTGGGAACAAACCAAAGTACCTGCAGAAAGTCCATGTGGATGGTGGAGGAACAGGCAAAATCCAAACAGGATTTGAACCTAAGTTCCTGAGGATGCGTGTGATGGTCACTGCTCCAGTGACCTGCTCCACCATACCAGCCATACCTAACTGTCAGAAACTCTTCAGTTTTAATGAGTAATTATTTAAATCCCTTCACAACATGAATATAGCTATTGCAACAGATTTCTTATCAAATGTAATGTGATTGACAGAATATTGTGGTAAAATTAGGACTGCCTCACTACACTAGAAAAAAATGTAAAAACACTACTTAAGGCAGACCATATAGCAATATTACCTCCACCCACCATTGACCTTTGAGACTGCTGTCAGATGCTTGGAAATGATTTTGAATTTTTTATGTGGTAGCCTTGCAGGGAGGCTGTTTCTAGTATGGATTGCACCACTGGTGTAGATGTTAGATATGATCTTAATATACCTTAAGTTTGATATATTGCCCATGAGAAATAATAAAGACAGCATCACTCAGAAGAAAGTGCCAAGCAACATGGCCATGACAAGTGACTAGAAGTAATCCAGTGATGGGAGTCAAAGGAATGATAGAAACATTTATTATGGGAAAATTGCAGCCTTTAATTTACTTCTTTAGTAGCCCATAATATGGAGGCACAGTGGGTAGCACTGGCATCTCACTGTGCTTGAAGCCCGAGTGGTGTGACCTTAGTGACAGTTTTGCCCATTTTTCTTGTGTTCACATGGGTTTCCTTTACAGATTCCAGTTTCCAGATTGGCTTGATGTAAATAAATGCAAAGAAAAATGTTAAGTGTACCTTACAATCAGATGGCATCTTTGTGTCTGTTGCTTTTAGTCTCTGTTGCTTTGCACAACAATAAAGAACTAAAAATGGACAGATAGATGGATGGATGAGTGAGGTTAAAACCTATGGATGCAGCTGCTAAAATGTTTTTCCATCCACTTTGCCTGAACTACTGTAAAACTTAAATTATTAAACTTTTTGCAATCCCAGAGGTCCTTGTATATTAAATTATTAGTAAATGTGCCTATTTTTCAACATTTGTGAAATAAACACAAGTTTTTAAGTAACTTTTTTGCCTGAGTCGGAACCTTTAGAAATCACTGCAAAACAAAAACTATAAACTCTCCCAAATCTGATGTGCTAGACATTTTTCTTCACATATCTTCTGTTCCTGCTATAAACTCATAAAATCTATGACAGGTCTCTGTACACTAAATAAGTAAACAATTGCATCAATAACCATTTAAGTCAAATCTTTTTGTAAATCAGTCACATCTCTTGATAAAACAGATTAATTATTAACAGGTGCTTTGCTGAGAACACAAGTTAGTGAAGTTTAAAGAGCTGTTTTCTATCTGGATGTCTTTCGGTAGATGTCTGTGTCAGTCGGAATCCTCTCTATTGAAATAAGTTACTTTTCAATTGAATCATTTGCTGTACTGCAGTAAAATTTCTCTCGAGAGGTTTAGAAGTGGATGTTCCACAACCTGAACTCTGTGGGAAAACATTTTGTGAAAACTTTATGTTAACAAAGTGGGAAGCATTTTATACCAGGGAGCAATTTAATGGACAACCCGTTTTTATTAGGTTATTTTTATTTTTACATATTTAATTTGTTTTCAATTTGGCTTTATGTTTTATTTAAACAAGTTAGAATTATTTTGGAGTTAAACACTGTACTGTAGATTCAGAACATGTGCAACTCTATTCAGCTAATTTTTCCTAAGTAACATTGAATCTAAATTTGGAGGATCTTAAAGTCCTACTCTCTACCACACTACTTGGTAATTTATTCCACGTGTCTATGATTGTTACATGAAGAAACATTTTCTAATATTTCCATAAAATTTACCCTTAACAATTTTCTGACTGTGTCCCCATTTTCTTGTTGAAGAATTTATTGCAAAGGAATGGCAGGGATTCACTGTACATGGCATTAAAATGTAATCTCAGAGTATCCTCTACAGTTGTGCTTTATTAAAGGTGACACCAATATTCAATGTTAAGGAGGTTTTAGTGAAGATCTGCATGCTAAGATTAGCTTAACTAAAGAGCGTAAGTCCATTACGTTGGCAATGAAAAAACAATGTCTGCCATTGTTATGTCTTACAAATTTGGGAGGCTAAACAAAAGTGCCCAACCAAAGTCTGCGTGGAGTCAAAACCGTAGATAGATAGATAGATAGATAGATAGATAGATAGATAGATAGATAGATAGATAGATAGATAGATAGATAGATAGATAGATAGATAGATAGATAGATAGACTTATGGGTTACATACATATATATTCAGTTGCTTGTTGCTCTCACTACAATAACTTGTCTTCTGAAGGACCAAGCTTGCAGGTGCTCTTTTGAGACTCTTAAATCCTCCATTGCTGTACTAGAATCAGAATCCTGCACAACCATCTTATCTGAAGATTAGGTTAGGATGCCTCCATTAAATTACTCCTAGTATCTCAAATGAGCCACCTTTCGTCCATCCATTTTCTAAACTCACCTGTTATTTCTTCCTTATATCATAGAGTTCCGTCTGTAATGCCCTTAGAAACTTAATCTGCCATTCTACTGCTGGGAGTAGTAGTCAGCTGTCACATAAATTTACCAAATCTAAATCACAATACATTGTTATTTTGTTTTCCTTCATCAGATAGATAGATGTTATTTCTACCAATAATATGACGGCATTCATGAAAGTAGTGGGGAAACCACAAAAATAACAATAAAAATAAATAACAACTGAAAAACAAAATTAACAAAACTAAAAATTATACAGAATAATTCAGGAAGTGACCAAACATGCCTTTAAAATAAACAAGGCAAAATAAAATGTTAATATTAATTACATTTTCTCTGAAAAACTGGCTCTTGCTGTAATACTGTGGGTAGAGTTTGACCTCAATAGGATGAGAAACTCTTGTGAGCAGATCGAAATACTCTGAGCGCACACTAATTGTGTTGATGGCTATGGAGAAACTGAGCCTCAGAATGAGGATGAGAATGGGGTTATGTCTCATTTTGCCAAACTGGCTGCTTAAGTCAAGTTTGTGGTGGGCATCAGGTAAAATATGGAGCCTGGACAAAACAAATATCAAAATTATGAAAAAGATAAAAGACATAATATACATACAATAATTCATTGTTCTTTTGTTATCCAAAAAAGAGTGAATCAAAACAAGCAGTGCTGAACACTGATATATACTCTCCAGATATGGTGTCAAAAGCCAACACTATTAGAAAAACACAAAAGTCAGGTGAAGTACCATAAAATCCTAAAAACTGGACAAAACAACACTTGAATAAAGCCCTCAGTCTTGTGGCCAGGCATCAGAACCAGATGGAGTGTAGTAAGAAGCAAAAACCCTATGAAATCAGGGACTTGGGCTCTTGACAGCAAAGTAATAAAAAGCGGGAATCCAACTGATTTGGTTGTGCTTGATTTATTTCAATAAATGCTCAATTGTATTACACCCTAGTTGTTGTGAGCATTGAGCGGCACGGTGGTGCAGTGGTAGTGCTGCTGCCTTGCAGTTAGGAGACCTGGGTTCACTTCCCTCCCTGCGTGGAGTTTGCATGTGTGTCTGCGTGGGTTTCCTCTGGGTACTCCACTTTCCTCCCACAGTCCAAAGACATGTAGGTTATGTGCATTGGCGATCCTAAATTGTCCTTGGTGTGTGCTTGGTGTGTGTGTGCCTTGCGGTGGGCTTGCACCCTGCCTGGGAATTGTTCCTGCCTTGCGCCCTGTGTTGGCTGGGATTGGCTCCAGCAGACCCCCATGACCCTGTGTTAGGATATAGCGGGTTGGACAGTGACTGACTGACTGTTTTGAGCGTGTGTTCTTACTTTCTGCATGATTGTTCTTATTGTTAGTCATTTATAAAATGATTTTGTTTACATCATTGTGGTGCCATTTTGTTTAGCAGTTTTATTATGGCTGCTGCAATTTTCTGAGTGTTTCTCATGGCCATAGCATTGTTATTATAAGGGTACAATTGTCACTTCACTGTAAGAAGCCTGTTTAAGATGGCGGAAGACAGCATTTCATATCTAAGTTTTTGGATAAAATCATAAGCAAACAAAAATGCTTCATAGTAGTTATAGTTGGTTGTCTCTTCTCTTTTTGAGCTTTGGGAATTAATTTTGGTATTGCTGCTAGTGTTCTTTAAGACTTTCTGGATGCTGAACACCTATTGATGGATAATTTATATTAATGAAGGCTCCTTATCTACCATTCCATGCAATATGTTGTTTTTTCATATTGGACCTGACATGCCAAATATAATCTTGGCTGCAATACCAACAAATTGTACTAATTTCCAAAGCTTCCATGTTTTACCATGCTCATGAAAAAAGATATCCACATACATTAAAGATAGTACTTCTTGAGCTAGTTGATCTTCTTTAGAGCTGTTCTAGTAGGTGGGCAGATTAGGTTTGACGTTTTGACTAAATCGATGTTCTGTTTATAGCAATCCTCAAGAGCAAAATATCACAGTAAATGCTATGGAGTGCACAGGTAACGCCAGAAGAGTGGCTGTGGATCAGGTTATAGGGCAAATGCAATTTTGAGGTATTTGTTTGAGACTGAACTTGTCATAAACATGATTATTGTTTCACAAGCTGTAAATGTGATTTAGGTTCTTCAATCCAGCTAGGATTTGCAGCTTGGGTTGAGTTTGGTATGCTTTGATCAATGATCAGAAGTAGACTGAGCCATCTGGAGCAGAAGCAGAGCTACGTCTGGATGCTCTTTGTGGATTATAGCTCAGCTTTCAATACAATCATTTCTGACATCCTCATCACCAAACTGGTCACTCTTGGCCTCCCCCCTCTCACATGTGTCTGGATAAAAGACTTTCTTACCAACAGGCTCCAGACTTGGCCCCCACCTCTCCTCCATTCGCACACTGAACACCGGTACCCCACAAGGCTGTGTGCTGAACCCCCTCCTGTACTGTCTCTACACCCACGACTGCAGTCCGGCCCACAACAATAACCTCATCGTCAAGTTTGCTGATGACACCACAGTGGTCGGACTCATCTTAAAGGGAGACGAGGCAGCTTAAAGAGAGGAGGTCCTGAAGTTGGCAGCCTGGTGTTCAAAGAACAATCTGGCTCTGAACACAAGGAAAACCAAGGAGCTCATTGTCGACTTCAGGAGGCACAGTACCGACTTAGCCCCGCTTTACATCAACGGCGAGTGTGTGGAGAGGGTTCATACCTTCCAGTTTCTCGGCATCCTTATCTCCACTGACATCTCCTGGACAGACAACATTATAGCAGTCATCAAGAAGGCTCAGCAGCGGTTACACTTCCTGTGGGTCCTCAGAAAGCACAACCTGGACTCCAACCTGCTACTGACCTTCTACCGCTCATCCATTGATAGCCTGCTGACATACTGTATCACAGTATGGTACGGCAGCTGCACCATGGCAGACAGGGAGAGGCTTCAGAGAGTAGTAAAGGCAGCACAGAAGATCATCGGCTGCCCTCTCCCCTTCCTGATGGACATTTACACCTCCTGCTGCCTCAGCAGAGCAATAAACAGCTCCAACCTTGGCTCTGATCTGTTTGACCTGTTGCCCTCAGGGAGGCGCTACAGGTGCATCACAACAAGGACAAACAGACTCAAGAACAGTTTTTTCCCAAACGCCATAACCATTCTAAACTCACACATGCACTGACTACACAGTATAACCTGGACTTCCTTCTATCCATCAAATGTGCAATATCCAATATCTAAATGGTATTGATAATAACTGTGCAATATCTGTATACTGTATAATATCATTACTCTCAGGGTCCAACATCCACTACTCACTGCACATGATCATCATTATTGTGCAATATTTAAATTATGCGCAATAACCCAATAGTGCAATAGTTATTTATTCTTTCCATATGTATATAGCGTCGCAGAACTTTTGTTTTGCAACTTTTTTTTGCAACTTTTTGCACCATTTGTTTATTTATTTGTTGTGTTCTACATATATGTCTGCACTGGAGGAGCTGCTTTTAATCTAATTGTACATGTTGTGACAGATAGAGGGAGCTGTCGTCCTCTTGAACCCTCTGACTTGACTCCAGACACCAGGTAAAAGTCCAATAATTATATATATTCGGACAATACAGTGCACAAAGCACCCTCCTCTCCACAATACTCATATAATACACAAATAATCAATCTATACAATCCTCCACACTCCCAGACGCGTTGCCACCCTTCCACCCAGCTCAGCTCCACATCTGGGATTTCCCATAGTCCTTTTATAGTCCTTGCCCCGGAAGTGTTTCGCCCTCTCTGTCCACATGACTAGGAACACTTCCGGGTCATATAAAAACTCTTCTTCTTCACCCTGGAAGCACATCATTCTTCCTGTCGCTATGACTACGACGTACGTACGGGTTATAGGGCACATAATAGTCTCTGGACCTTCCTGCATCGTCCCCTGGAGGTTCCCCTGGTATCCAGCAGGGCTGGGATGAAAAACTCCACTGTCCATGATGCCCTGCTGGAACTCGGGGCACCACTATGTTGCATGAAGGGCTCCACCTGGCAGACTGGGGGTATTGGCCAGGATAAAAGGCCGGCCATGTCCCACAATGTGTATAGTGACAATAAAAGACATTCTATTCTATTCCAGCTGACATGTTTTAATTTTTCTGTGATTTTCTGTTGTATTAAAAATAATGTATATGTTTTTCCTAAGAGGTTTTCAAGCCAACAATTTAATTTTGACATTTGGTTTTTGTTGCAAAGCTTCCTTCAAAAGTTACTGTTTTAATATTATTTTCAACATTGTCCTTTGTTTTGTTATAATGGGCTTTTGCGTGGTCCAATTCCATGGCAATCTATTCCATAATACACTGGGAATGTGTGACTGGTGACTTCAGCAGTGGGACCACATAAATGTTACAGTCTCCATTTTTCTTTGAGCTTTGTGGCTTATCATGATTGGACTCTTATGATTTATGTGTCTTTTCTGGGATTTTCATACTCAGATGCTGAAGCTAAAATTGAGGTTCAGCACAAATTTGAGAAACATATTATCTTATTAGCATTATTCTGCAACACTATTTTTATTTTCTTTGGGCGCCACCATTTTATAAATCCTGTTGTCATGATGATGGTCCATGTTGCCAGTGGTGTGAACTTCGGCGTTGTGACTTCAAAGCATCACTTGGTGAACAGTTAAATGGCTATTTTGTGTCTGAGCCTGAGAAAAAAATCATAACAAAACAATAATGTGTGTTTATTTAGTTAATTCTCTTGGTGACGACTTCTGTTCTACATATTTTTCGATTATGACTGAGCTTCATTGACTTCCTGGACATACTTCTTTGTTTTTTTTTTTATTCATCTCTTCTTCTGGTCATCATTTAAAAATTCTCTGCCACCTTTTCAGTATCAGAACAATAAAGGTAACAATAAGCATTTCCCAAATCATGAAGGGATAATAAAAGGGGTAACAAGCAGCCAGGATAACCCACCTGCTACACAAGTCCTGTTCAGGGAGGCCGTCAGCAGCAGCATTGCTTTTTTCTGTTTATTTGTACTTAGCTTTCTCTCTCATATTTGCCCTTCCCCTGTGTGCTGTATTTTTTATTATTTTTTATTTTTAATATATATTTTTTTCCAATAAACTGACTATAACAGCTTCCCATTTCTGGTTAAGGCTTTCCAGAAGATTTTGCAGTGTGTCTGTTGGTGCCCATTCAGCCAAAAGAACATTACTGAGGTCAGCTACTGATGTTGTACAAGAAGACCTGACTCACGACCAGCATTTCAATTCATTGCAAAGGCATTCAATAAGCGTTGTGGTAAGGATTCTGTGCAGGCCATTTGAGTTCATCTATGTTTTTATGGACCTGTCTTTGTGCACAGTAGTACAGTCAAGCTGGGACATACAAGGCCCTTCCTTAAAGTGTTGCCACAAAGTTTAAAGTGCACAATTATTTACACCAGGGGTCTCCAACTCCAGTCCTGGGGCCTCATGTATAAACGTTGCGTACGCACAGAAATGTTGCGTACGAACGTTTCCACGCTCAAATCGCGATGTATAAAACCTAAACTTGGCGTAAAGCTACACACATTTCCACGGTAACTCATACCTTGGCGTACGCAATTTCTCCGCTCGGTTTTGCAGACTGGCGGCACCCAGCGTCAAAGCAGTGCTACTGTTCCTGTGTGATCACCCTTTCTTTCTTAGCTCCACATTCCTGACGCGGCTTTATAAATACACTGAAATTAACTGCATATTGTTTATTAGTGTAATGCATCTGATTGTAATTAACCTGTAGCAATATAATGGGCCAGGGAATAGCCATAGTATTCCAAATACCATAACTGCTTTAGCGTTGTTACGCTCACTGCATCTTCTTCTTCTTTCAGCTGCTCCCGTTAAGGGTTGCCACTGCGGATCATCTTTTTCCATATTACTCTCACTGCACCACTCGGAGTATTTATATCTCTGTATCTGAGTGTGAATCACAGCAGCAGATGATCGGAAAGAGAATTATGGGTATACAGTTTCAAGTACACACTACCTCAGTCACGGCAAAGCGCGTCAAAGCCTTTCCTGTACGGACCTCGCGTTTCAGAAACAGTTCCATCCCAAGAACTACAAACGCACTCAATCAGTCCATCAAGTGCTCCTTGTAGAACTGTTTGTACTTAAAAGTACAATCACCTCACTGTAAACTTGCACTACTGTTATAATATTGCACAACCTGCGCTACTTTATAAAGCGCGTATGATGACAATATCATTTTTAAGATGAAATGCAGCAAAATATGTTGCTTATAGTATACAGATAAAACTTTAACTTCATTTAAATAATCTGTATTGTTAATAATTAAACATGTGAGGACACGGTGCCGCAGCTTATAGCTAGTTCAAGGATAGCTCCTGCCTTGCGCTGTATTCTTGTTGGTGCTGATGTGACACTGGAAGGATAGACGAATAGAATAATTAAACATGTACTACGAAGATATTTCAATGTTCCTTAAAAGTTTTGAAGAATCGGCGTTCTAAGCTTACAAATGGCTTAACGTCTATTATAGAGCTGATTGTGTGGCGATTGGAGAAAGAAAAGTATGGACAGGAATTGGAGGTTAGTACGTTTGAAAGAGACAGTACTTCTGTAATAAATTATTTCATCGAAGGTCGCACATGGTGCAGCAAGCCTCTTGCGTGAGATATGAACAATCACTGCACCACCGTTTTCCCATGTTTAATAACATGCTTTCATTCCTATCATCATGAAAAAGATATCACGTATACATCTCAGTAATTTAATTATTCAGAGAGCTGAAATATCTCGAATGTAATGGATTATGTGTCCTGTCGGAGAAAGAGAAAGAACGGAAGCACGTAGTGATTCACACACATAGAGCACATAGAAGATCAAACACAGAAAAAAGCATTTAACATGCTACTTGAGAAACTAGTAAAATAAACGATTTTAAGATGAAGTTTATGATGTTCTACTTTAATGGCAAAATGACACTCAGACAGTGGGCTACGACTTGCCTTTTCACGGCGACTTTGATATGTGATTTCTTTTTTATTTCGGGCACTGTGCGACTTTGTGAATTTGATCTTTCGAGTTTTTCCGACACTCTGTCACTCGATCAACTTTCTTTTGTTGGTTATACCACTGTTTAAACCAACAAATAGTACGTTTTTCCTTTGCCTCCACTTGGTATTCTCTGAAATTCTTATATTTTCCCCCGTGCTTTTCCCATTGTCTTTTCACAGAAGGCTATTTATATTGATTTGCATATTCAAAGAGGCGTAATTCTGGGAGGAGTTGGGGCGGGACAGAAGGCGCGTGCACGTGCGTTACTTTTCACGCTGATCGGGATTTATGTAGTGGAAGAACGTGAAAGTATGCGTGCGCACAGATTCCTGCATCTGGATTTTTCTGTGCGTACGCACAATCCCGCTTTTGTGCTTACGCCATGTTATAGTGTGAGTTCTATGCACGGCGTTATACATGAGGCCCCTGGAGAGCTACTGTGGCTGCAACTCTTTTTCCTCAATTAGTGACCAGATTTTGCTGCTAATTAACTATTTCCCTTTATTTTAATTGACTTTTCTTGAGACTCTGACCGCTGAATTCATTTTTTTTCCTTAAACGTCAATTTTATGTGAAGTGAGCCAACAGATGAGCAACTAATTTGGGGCCTCAAACTCCAACCAGCTTCAATTCATTCAGTTTCTTAATTTGAAGCCAATTCTCGTTTAATTCCATGGTGCTAATTCTGCCATGGCAGACATTTCCAAAAATGTTTCTTTTTTAAGAGCGCTGTCAAAATGTTTTGTGGACCTGAGCAGATCAACATTACTGAGGAGGCCTTCACCTTTATTTTCAGTTATTGCCTGATGGACGCAGGTTGTTGTTTATGTGTTGGTTCATTTTGTGTCTTAATATTGTTTGGTTGCTAATTAAAGAAAATAGAAATAATTAAGGGGCCTGAGTCTTAAGTTGTGCATCAATTAAAATTAAGGCAAAGAGTTAATTAGCCACAAAATCTGCCCACTAATTAAGAAAAGGGTTAGAATGAAAACTTGCAGCCACAGTAGCTCTCCAGGACTGTATGCCACGGAATTAACAGTACCTTTCACGGGAATCATGGATTCCAGCCCAAAACCTAAGAAACAGCCCCAGGCCATTTAGGCACTATGAAGTGTGGAAGGTAGCATTTTCCTGGTCTGCCAACCTGTGATTCATCCATCAGACTGCTAGAAAGTGCCAGAGAAAATGTTTCCAAGGCTCCAGAGTCTAATGGAGGTGTGCTTTGCACAGCTTCCGCTGATGCTTTGCGTTGCAGATAGTAATGTTGAGTTTGTATGCAGCTGCTCAGCCATGGAAACCTAATTCATGAAGTTCCCAATGCACAGTTGTTGGGCTGATGTTGCCTTCAGAGGCAGTTTGAAACTTAATTGTAGGTGGTGCCCCACTATTTGAGATTTGCATGATCTACAATCCAGTTTTGATGTTGCAAAATCCAGCATCCTGGGTTCCAATCCCTCATCTAGACAGTGTCTATCTGAAGTTTGCATGTTCTCCATGCCAGTGTGGTTTTCCTCTGAGTGGGCCAGTTTTTCTTCTGTACACCCAAAGGCATGCAGATATGCTTGGGTGTTTGAAATTGGGCCCCATGGACTAATTTCCTGTCCAGGACAGTTTCTTACCTTCCAGTGCAGTTGGGATAGACTATACCCTCCGCCACTCTCATTTGGATGAGATGATATAATAGATAGATAGATAGATAGATAGATAGATAGATAGATAGATAGATAGATAGATAGATAGATAGATAGATAGATAGATAGATAGATAGATAGATAGATAGATAGATAGATAGATAGATAGATACTTTATTAATCCCAATGGGAAATTCACAATATATGATATAGGCCTATGATAGCACAAAAGCCAAAAATTACCATTTTCATAGGTAATGCTCAAATTCACAAGTACATCACCAGATAGAGCACCAGTGTTTTTGAACTGAATAGTGAATCAGGGAAGAACAATGGCAAAACAAAATGGACTATTCTCTAAGTCACCTATTGGAAAGACTCCATCAAAGTGAATCCATAGCCCACTTCACATTACACTTCAATACTTCATTCTCATGTTTCCTTGGCAAGACTTTCTAGCCTTGCTATAGTTCTGTGTATTACCATAAATTCACCAACAGAGTAATAGCAATGCTTAACACAATGTCATATATCTATCTTAATAAAAGGATATGTGTGTGTCTGTTTGTGTGTCTGTCCAGTTGATATGTCTCTATCATTGCAAAAGATGGCACATCACAAACATTTGAAGTAATGAAATGCATTGCATTTGTCACTCAGATAGATGGCACATCACAAACATTAATGCTTCTTTTATGCATCCCATACAAATGGCATATAAAGTATCTATCTATCTATCTATCTATCTATCTATCTATCTATCTATCTATCTATCTATCTATCTATCTATCTATCTATCTATCTATCTATCTATCTATCTATCTATCTATCTATCTATCTATCTATCTATCTATCTATCTATCTATCTATCTAACAGAGCCATAGGCATTGCATGGTGCATTGCAAACATTAACCCTGAAGTCTACATTGACCAATTAGATTTCACCCCATCTTAAATGATG
Organism: Erpetoichthys calabaricus; assembly: GCF_900747795.2. NCBI lineage: Eukaryota > Metazoa > Chordata > Cladistia > Polypteriformes > Polypteridae > Erpetoichthys > Erpetoichthys calabaricus. The sequence continues at coordinate 147,146,205 of NC_041403.2, forward strand.
GGTAGCACAGATGGTCTCCACTATAAAAGAAAAAAACATAAATATTAGGCATAAGGAGGGTCTGCACGGTCAAGAGCAATACTGCACATGCAAGCCATTGACCATGGAGTCTGCTTGTGGTGTGCAGTTAATTGTACTATAAACCTAATATTTCACTAGACCACTAACCCAAATGTATAATACTTTATCTGCTTCTGAAACATACCAGACAGACATGGTGAAGCACAGTGTAATTTATAGAAGTGCCATATTCTGTACAGAGTTTACAAAGTTCTAAAATTTGTACTTGTTTTCTCTTGCAATTCAAAGTTATGTTGTGAGAGGTTCCATGACAACTCCCCACCTTAGTCAATTCCCCACATTCCCAACTCCCCACAATTACAATTCCCCACATCACAATTCCCCACATTGCAATTCCCCAAATTCACAATTCCCCACGTCCACAACTCCCCACATTGGGATAATATTTATTATAACCATAGACTAATGTACTATATAAGACAGTCCATATAATGATATAAAAGCGTGCCCTCCGTTTCCCCACATCGAGCATTATTTTATTTAAAAACGCTACTTGTTAATAAATATGTAAAAATACATTATCCAAGCATGCATTTTTATATACAATTTGCCTTTTAAAAATTTGAAACAGGTAAGTTGAATTCTATTATTTTTTGAATCTTTCTTAAAACATGCTAAAACGTAACATTTTTGATTTTTATCTTTTTTAAATTACCAAAATTAAAGTTCTCAAAAATAATAGACTCTACTTATGGTGTAAAAATAAAAACACGAAATAAATCAAATAAAATTCTTCTCGCGCCTTACAACGTATCTACGTGCTCCGCGTCGCGCGCACCAAGTTTGCACGTTTGATAGTCTGTAGCGAACTTACCCTAGTCGGGTACTGTACATTTAGTTTAATGATTTTCTTTTATTAGATAAACCTGTACAGTGGAATTATTAGCAAATGGAATAGGACCTTATCTAATTCATTATTTTGTACCAAGCATATTTTGTATTAAACTCATTTGTTCATTTGTGTATATCAGTTACTTGTATTTTGTAATCAGTAATGCATTTCAATAAATTGTCATGAAATAAAACTTTTGGAGATTAATTACTACTATTTGCATTTTAGAATTCCTTCATTATATTATTAATTCAGTGCACTCCATATTATCCCAATGTGGGGAGTTGTGGAAGTGGGGAATTGCAATGTGGGGAATTGCAATGTGGGGAATTGTGATGTGGGGAATTGTAATTGTGGGGAGTTGGGAATGTGGGGAATTGACTGATGTGGGGAATTGTCTGGCCACCGTTGTGGGAATGATTGGTGTCCCTTAATTGGCGTAATATGAGTATCGGTGTATGAGTGGCACACTTGCTTCTCTTCTAGGCCTAATTCCTATGCTGTGCCCATTGCTGCCACAATTTATGCACTGCATCAGTTTTTTATTGGTAAGAATTGATTCAGTCTGTTATGCAGTATATGTTTATTTTATATTAAATCAGAATTGTCCTTTGTCAAGTTCAGGTGCAGTTCAAAGGAGCTGGCGAAAATTGCTTTCCCAGGAGCACACTGAATATCTTATGAAGGCAAGCAGTACAGCTATTAGAAATTACGGTTTATAAAGTTGGACTTTAGTTCTTCTTTTTGTAAAACAACCTTGTAGTTATATATTTCTATTTACAATACATATAATAAAGTTCCTTTAACTTCTTGACATTTCAGGGAATCCTAAAGATAGACCTTTATTATACACAGCTACTGTGTTTTCTTTACTTTCATAAATGTTTTGTGTAGGTGTTACCCTGGATGTCTGTGGTGTTTTGTGCTAATAGACAGATACTTCATGTGGATTTTTGTCACTTTGTTAAATCACGAAAAAATCTTACTGAATGCTGTCTAACACTCCACTTATTGTGTGGAAGTTTGTATAGAAAATTATTCTTCTCAAAAAAGTATTCTTAAAATTGAACATAATGCAGCAACTCCTTATAGTAACACTACCTGTTTATTTATTAAAGTGATAAAATATTAACATATTGTAAACAATTCATTGAGAATATTTTTTGCATGGCTTTAATTTTATAAATCTTTTCACCTAATTCAGAAAGGAATGAGGAGAAATTGCAATTGCAGAGTATTTGAAGACATTTGTTGTGTCAGTACGGCAGAATTTGTTCAGCCGGAAGCTGCAACAGTGCAATGGAGATTATAGTTGAAACACAGGAAAGAAATGTTAACTCTTACTGTCATAACGTTCACAAGCTTCCCCTCTGTTTTTTTTTTAGAAATGTCATCATTGTTTCAATGCAGTGAGAACTTGCCTCTTCACATTGGTAGCTTCTACATTCACACCTCTCTTGGCTTTACTGGTCAAGACTGATTCAGTTATGATTTGTATTAATGGGAAAGCCAGAACTACAACCTTCCCAAAAATCAAAACACTAATAAATAATTAAATAATATTTATCAAGAAGTAATTAAATTAACAAAGATAATGAAAATTAAATTGATAATAAATTACAAAGAACTAGATCTAATACAACAACAGTAATAAATACAAGGGCAGGTTACAATTCCAAAAGACAAATACAAGTTAAAATAAAACATTAGTATGCTCAAGGTGCACTAGGTCAAAATAAAAAGAAATTTAACAAGAAAAACATAATAAACTTTTAGTTAACAATGCCAACTTGTTATTCAAATGCATAATCTTTAGGAACAAGTTAAAGGTCAAAGCCAGAAATACATAACATCACGAATTTAAACATCAAGAGTTTATACTAAAAGCCAAATAAACCACTAAACAGCTTAAAACGTCAAAACCAAGTAATACTAAATAAAGGAAGAAGCATTGTATGGGACTACCTGGAGGGTCCTGTTACTGTTATTACTGGAGCATAATTACAATGCTTGTTCCAGGAGAGTTATTCATCTTTATCTAGAGATGAGCAAAACAGGCAAATTTTGATTTGCATAGAGTTTCACGAAAATTACAACAAAATTAGTTTTCGCAGGTGATTTTGAAATTTGTGAAACATGAAACTCACCTTTTTGGAGTTTTAAAGATGTTTTATTGGTGGAAAACAAGGAATACTGTTCACTATTACCTTGTTCACACTTCCGTGTTTACCTGTGTCCCTTTCTGCAGTTTAATAAAGCATGTGCTGTATTCTGTACCACAGTAGTAAAATCTATTCTATTTATCACTCTCGCTGACATCACAGTGGAGGACAGCACTATTTTTTTTAAATATGGCATACTGCATATTTTCAGTATGAAGACACAGTAAAACACACCAGCGTGCACTTTACTGTGTTTTCGCTGCAGCAAAATCTCACAAAATGGGAAGCCCCCTCCATGACCAAGCAGCAGCCTTATCTTAGTTGGGGATATGCAACTTTCACTAGAGATATTTATTTAAATACGAAATGTCAGATGAGACACATGCAGATGAGACACATGCAGAACCGATGCATGAAAACACTTCCAGACTGGAACTAAATTTCACTGGAAGTAAAGTGCAAAGTGAAATCAGTTTTGCACAAATCATAACAAGAAAATCCCTCCTTAATGAGGTTAAAGACTAAATTTAAGGATGAATGGCTGGACACAGACACTTTTTTATATGGTTTCATCTTCTTCATCTTTCAACAACAACAACATTTATTTGTATAGCACATTTTCATACAAAAAATGTAGCTCAAAGTGCTTTACATAATGAAGAAAAGAAAAATAAAAGACAAAGTAAGAAATTAAAATAAGACAACATTAATTAAGGTCCAATGGCCAGGGAGGACAGAAAAAACAAAAACAAAAAAACTCCAGATGGCTGGAGAAAAAAATAAAATCTGCAGGGGTTCCAGGCCACGACACCGCCCAGTCCCCTCTGGGCATTCTACCTAACAACTTTCGGCTGCTCCCATTAGTAGTCGTCACAGCGGATCATCTTCTTCCATATCTTCCTGTCCTCTGTATCTTGTTATACCCATCACCTGCATGTCCTCTCTCACCACATCCATAAACTTTCTCTTAGGCCTTCCTCTTTTCCTCTTCCCTGACAGCTCTATCCTTAGCATCCTTCTCCCATATATACTCAGCATCTCTCCTCTGCACATGTCCAAACCAATGCACTCTCGCCTCTCTGGCTTTGTCTCTCAACCATCCAACTTGAGCTGACCCTCTAATATCCACATTTCTAATCCTATCCATCCTTGTCACACCCAATGCAAATCTTAGCATCTTTATCTCTGCTACCTCCAGTTCTGTCTCCTGCTTTCTGGTCAGTGCCACCATCTCCAGCCCATATAACATAGTTGGTCTCACTACCGTCCTGTAGACCTTCCCTTTCACTCTTGCTGATATAGTTTTATAATGGGTTAAAAAACCTGGTTACACTGGAAATTTAAGCACTAGATAGATTTTCCATATACAAGCTTGGAAGATTTCACATACACTTTTGAGAAGTATCCTTTTTTTAATCGAAAATGGAGATTTTGTGTGTTTTTCATGCACATCATGGATTATGGTGTTGTCAGAGGCTGACAGATCTACTCCTGCTTAAAGGGGAGCCTTGACAAATGTATCATCAAAGATCTATGGCTGCACTGAGTTTACAGCTTGAATAACACAGCAGAAAAAAAGTAGTGGAGCTCCCAAAAAACACAAGCCAGACAAGCTCTTCACCCATGTCCCATGCCCTGCAGTAGTCCTTCAAACCTGCCTAGGCCCAAAAATTGGACAAAGCAGTCAAAATATCCACAAGAAGACAGAAAGGCAAGAAGAGGAAAAGCATTAAAAAACATCTAACCCAAAAATAAAACCATAAGTTCCTTTAATACTCAGTTATTTCATAAAAGCCAGCAGCCATACCACCTGAACTTCAGAACAGGTAATCAACCTGAAGCCCAGCCAGTACTTGAATGCGAGATCAACTAGGAAAAGCTTAGGTTGCTGCAGCAAGAGGTGTTGGTGAGGTCAGCAGGGGTCCTTATCCTGTGGTCTGTGTGTGTGGATCCCAATGACCCAGCACAGTGATAGGGACACTGTGCTATAAAAGTAGTGTCATGCTTTGGACGAGACATAAAACCTCGGAAATTGCAGAAAAAAAAAACATAGGATGAAAAAAATCAAAGAAATCAAAAAGTTTTTGACTGAAGTAAACAATTCCAATGACAAAACCAAAGGCAGTACCTTAAAAAAATAACAGCTGTGGACAAAGTCTGTAAATCCAATATCTAAAGGAAGCAAAAATCACAAACAAGAATCAAAAACAAGGAAGCAATGACAAAGTTTCCAAGCATAAGCACATTTTATATGTGAGGTCCCAAGAGTCTGCAGTGGGTTGGCACCCTGCCCAGGATTGGTTCCTGCCTTGTGCCCTGTGTTGGCTTGGATTGGCTCCAGCAGAACCCCATGACCCTGTGTTCGGATTCAGCGGGTTGGAAAATGGATGGATGGATGGTCCCAAGAGTCTAACCCAGTGTTTGTCAAACCCAGTACACTGACCAACAAATCAAAATCTTTAAAGCAGAAGGAGAACTCAAAAATGGCAGGATTTGCTCACTAACTTATAGAATTACACCGATCTCGATTAATGCATATGTGGACGTGATCGCTTTTGTATAGCCTCTCCAATGACATCACACATGATGCACACTCAGGCATCTCTGGGTATAACTACAATGGAATCTTACCAACATGACTGTCAGAAAATGGTGGCACCCATAATAAAACAAACATGGCATTGTGGCAAGATGGAAAAATATTTCAACCTTATATTGTGAATATCCCCTTGGGATTAATAAAGTATCTATCTATCTATCTATCTATCTATCTATCTATCTATCTATCTATCTATCTATCTATCTATCTATCTATCTATCTATCTATCTATCTATCTATCTATCTATCTATTGATATCTTTTACAAGAAATCGGGAGTGGTCTCCCCTAGATTTTCTCATATAATCAAATATGGGGATGGATATTTGAGACAATGATTATATTTTTATATTATGTACATTAAAGAACCATCAACAATAAATCAAATCAAATTAATAATATATTGAACAAGTAAAGTTGAATAAATCGGTCTGCCACTGCATGAATTAAAGGTAAAGTACCACTTCCAGGTAATGGAAATAGCCCAAACGTCGGCAGAAATCTACGTTTTGTACCTAATATTTGTATGTAAAATTTAGTTGAGCTAAGTGAAAGCGTACTCAAGTTATTGTGTTTACACACACTCAAGTTCAAAAATGGTATTCTAAAACGTCAAGATTCATCAAAATCTCCAAATGGAATTTTTGGAGGATTCCAATAGTTTCCCTATGCTTCATATACGAGAGTCAGGGAGTTCTAAAACGTCAAGATTCATCAAAATCTTGACAGTGAATCTTTGGACGATTACAATACTTTCTCTGTACTTCGTATAAGAGAAAGTAAAAAACAAATTGAATTCCTTGATTAAAAAAAAACAAAAAAACTGAATGTCTGCATAGTTTGTCAGAAACCCCACAGGAAATCACATTAACAATGTATGAAAAATGGCAATCATAACATCACCAGTCTGATTAATCCTGACAATCAATCAATATGGAACAACGTTATCTTCACTATGACATTGTTCAACAAAAAGAAACAGAATGTTGAATAGAAAACGTTTCTGCACTTCATGAGGCCACCATTGTTCTTCTTTTTCTTGTAGATTCTCTGTTTGTGATTACTGTATGCATTGTACTTCTGGTTTTGTATTCATTGGTTGTCAACTCTTCTGCACACACACAGGAGCCAGGCCTCACAACTTGTGACAAAATCTACCCAGTTTGACTTTGTCACAGCTAGTAGCAGAGCATTGTGACAAAGTTGGTGGGGGTGTCATGTTACACAACTACCATTCAGAGGTGGTGCTATGAATGTCCGAGACGTGGTAGGATTATGTAAATGAAAGCGGCAAATGAAAGTCACTGAGAAAATTCATATAGTGTGACGCGCACTTAATAGTTGCACCTATGGATGGTTGCTCACATTGTAAAGGATTACCAAGGAAGAATAATTTGTTTTCATGTGTGAGAGTCAAGGAAAATGGTCAAATTACAGTTTAAGCCAGAACTATAACTATGTTATGAAATCAAATATTTTTACACAAAATACTCAGAAATTAAAGGAAGGTGTTGAAATTTTGCTATATATTTTTGCCGGTATGGTTTCTGATATTGTGGCTTGTCTTTCACAGTCTGCCAAATGATTTAAAATAACTGATGTGTTTGCTAATGTTAGGATATTTCCCAGATCCACATACTGTATATGTGCTGCTCTAACTCAATTTGTTGGCTTCTACCAAAATAATAGCAGTTTTGGCTGAGATTTCTTGAAATGCAGCAAATTTCCAAAACATTATGACATCACATCTTTATCGTGTCCATCTTCTCTTGTTTTTGTGTCTATCTGTGTATATTACGACTAGAAATTATTGCAGTCCAGTGACTGAACTATTGGCTTAGCTACTCCCATATTTAAATGCATTGAGGATTGCTTCTGTAAAAAACAGGCATGACAAACATAATCTCTTCATTCACAATTTTACCCATTGAATTTCCTAATTGTTAATTAATAGACCTCAGTTAAGTTAAGACCAGCACAAAAGGCCTTGAATAATTCATAATAAAGAAAACACACTTGGACAAGAGCAATTGATTGAAGACAAAATGGTTTCTCATTAGAAATTCATCTATATCATCTGTATAAAGAGATTCAAATCAAAAATGGGTTGCAAACTGACCATTCACTACAATGTGGATTGTTATATTCTTGAATTTAATATTTGCAATATGAATTTACAGAATCCCATCTTGTGTCACCAGGTCATTTTAAACTTACACTTACACAAAATGTAGTTTATTTATAAAGGTGAAATATACAGAGCTTAAGTTGCTACACCACACCCAGATTTTGCTTACAATTTTGTTTTTAATAAAATAAAGTAAAAAATGACAAACATAACTCTATTGTCAGCGGCATTACGCCTGTTTTTACTTCTTTGTGGATTATGGGCCGTTTGCAAGTTCAGTCAGCTGTATTGCTTGTCTTACAGTGCAACCTACTGGCGAGTTTTGAAAGTGCAGCCACTCTATGTTGCTGCAAATGAAAGGTAGTGTCCTATTTTACAAACTGGAATGTGGACATGCTGATTTGATCTGTACAAATAACATAAACATTAAAAAATATCTTTAAAATTTAAGAATATAACATTTTTATTCTCTATCCCCAATTTTGATTAAAAGCATTTGACGAAGCCAACTACAGAAACGAGATGAGCCAACTGGTCCAGTGGTGTAAAGATAACAATCTCTTCCTGAACGTAAGAAAGAACAAAGAGATTGTGGTTGATTTCAGGAGAGGTCATTCACATCACCCCCCACTGACCATCAACGGTGCAGCTGTGGAAAGGGTGAGTAGCACCAAGTTCCTGGGGACATACATCTCCGAGGACCTCTCCTGGTTAGATAACACCACATCACTGGCCAAGAAAACTCATTCCCACCTCTACTTTCTACGCAAACTGAGGAGAGAACAGGTTCTACCCCCCATCATGTGCTCTTTCTACCGGGGCACAATCGAGAGCATCCTCACCAGCTGCATCTCTGTGTGGTATGGAAGCTGCTCTGCCTCCTGTAGGAAGTCCCTGCAACGCATAGTGGATGCGGCCAGTAAGATCGTTGGTGCCCCACTGCCCTCCCTCAAGGGCATTTTCCACACCTATCTCACCCATAGGGCCATCAGCATTGCTGGTGACTCCTCCCACCCCTTTCACTCCCTTTTTAGCCTCCTCCCCTCAGGGAGACCTCTGGTCCAGCTCCACAAGACTGTCTAACAGTTTCATCCACCAAGCTGTCAGGATGCTGAACTCTGTCCACTACCTTCCCCCCTTGCCCCCTGCCCCTGCCTCTGACCGTCACTATCTACCAAGTACCCTACCTCAGCTGGTATTAAATAAACACTCAATATTACATCTGCTGCTAACTGCTGTCTTTTTGTACATCTCATAAGCTACTCTATAATGCACCTTCTCATTTTTTTACTGTAATTGGCTTTTGCAGTAATAACTATTGCACATTGTACACAGGTCTACTTACAAGTTCTAATGTTATTTATCTTATATGTTATACTTTTATACTTTTTATATTTTATTGTACTATGAAGATGAGAGAGAAACAGTAGTTCGATTCTCCTGTATGTTCTGCACATATAGTGAATTGACAATAAAAGGCTATTTGATTTGAAAATGTTACTTCAACAGCAAATACTATGCAATTGTGAACTCTCATTTATTAGAAGTCTCTTATAGTGCAGATGACACTTCTTACTGTATGTGCAAAAAACATGTTACATGTTTTTCTGTTGTGTGGCTTAGCATCATTATAAAATACACCTCTCATAGTATTAATCAATGAATAATAAATAAACACTGGTATATCTTTAGTTTTATAGATTTTGTTAATATTTGGCACTAGATGGCATGGGAACCCAGTGGCATTTGTGGCTGTCTCACCCATCCAGGGGCAAGATTTGGAGTCCCAGCTCACTCCCTGTCTGTGTGTAGTTTGCACATTCTCTCAATGCCTGTGATCTTCAAATAATGTGGACATGTGGGTAGGTTGAATATCTAGTCAGACTATGAGTGTGCCCTTTTGTGGACTGGTTACTGTCCTACTGGGGTAGATGTGCGTCTCAATAATATAATGGTAAATTAGGGTTTGGGAAATGGCTCATAATATGTGTAAAGGGAAAATGCATTAGATAAAAGTGTATTAAATTTTAGGCTCCTAAAAATGTGACAATTGTCTGAAGGCCTGAGTAACTAAATATCTGCAGTGTTTGCAGTAAAGTACACAAGGTGTACTCGAGTATCAGTCATGGCTTCCAAGCAAGATGTGTCATTCAGGTGACAATGCTAGAACCCCTTCTATCCATCAAGCCAGGAATTCATTTTCTAACTCGCTTATCCAGTTCTGGGTCACAAGCAATAATAGTCATAGTGCTCCCAATTTAGAATCACCAGTTATCCTAACATGCACATCTTTGGGATGTGGAAGGAAAGACAAAAACAATGATACAAATAAAGGGGGGATGTACAACAGTGGTATGCATGCATAAGTTAAGTGTGCTGGCAAGGTGACAGCCATCTTATTTGAGTTCAGGGATGTTAACATGCAAGACCATCATATTGTGAAAGTATTATCCAACATGCCTTTAAAGTATTAAGACCTTGGATTTAAAAAAAAGAATAAAAAACAAGGTCTGACTAAAAATAATGCAATCGCACGTCACAGCAAAAAATCAAATCAAAGTACTAGAAAACTGTACTCCCTCCGAGAAAAGTTAGCAAGACAGAGAAAGAAAGAAAGTATTGTTCAATGACCACAAAACATGAGAGCAAGTATCAAAATGTTTAAAAAAGTTCAAAAACCTCTGCTGTCAAAGGCAAATCACTAACCAAAATAAGAAGTCAAAGATATAAATGCGACTCAAATAGCAATATTTATCCACTAACTAGGTCCAAAAACATGGACTTTTCCCATAGTGTGCCGCCTTCTTAAATATGAAATGACTTGTGATATCACCCAATGACAACTTCTAGTCTTTTGTCATGACTTCAACTGCAGTTTAATTTTATTAATAGTTTAACCTTTAAAAGTAATTAAAGTCACATTTGGGGGTTTGGGAGGCCAAGGAGCACAATGAATTTGTTTATTTTTTTATTTAAATACATTCTTAATATTGATTAAAAAACATAGATTTTGCATCATGCAATTCAGGTTAAATATGTTTGGCTGCAGCACCGTTATGTTTGTGACTGGCATTGTGGAAAAATACATATTTCTTTTTTTTTGTGCATTCTGTTTGGTCTTGTTGCCAAGCATTTCTTAGTCAAGATCAGCAAGAAAGTGTACAGCAATAACATCACCTGATCAAGGGTATAAAGGTCAAGAAGTTCCTGGTTGTCCAAGTTTGTGGATGCAACAAAGACCAGACTAGCGTTCTCATTAGTATTTCACTGTGACATTTGACAAAGAGTTCTTTTGTTAATTGATTTTGACTTTCATGTTAAGTTTTAGCTCTGATTATTTGAAATTATTTTGTTTTTCAAAAACTTTCCTACATCCTTAGAATTTCAATTTTTCTTTCATACCCTTTATTATCAATTATACTACTTATCAGCAAGAGTGAAAGGGAAGGTCTACAGGACGGTAGTGAGACCAGCTATGTTATATGGGTTGGAGACGGTGGCACTGACCACAAAGCAGGAGACAGAGCTGGAGGTGGCAGAGTTAAAGATGCTAAGAGTTGCATTGGGTGTGACGAGGATGGATAGGATTAGAAATGAATACATTAGAGGGTCACCCCAGGTTGGACGGGTGGGAGACAAAGTCAGAGAGGCGAGATTACGTTGGTTCGGACATGTGCAGAGGAATGATGCTGGCATATTGGGAAAAGGATGTTAAAGATAAAGCTGCCAGGCAAGAGGAAAAGAGGAAGTCCTAAGAGGAGGTTTATGGATGTGGTGAGAGAGGACATGCAAGTGATGGGTGTAACAGAACAAGATGCAGAGGACAGGAAGATATGGAAGAAGATGATCTGCTGTGGCAAACACCAATAGGAGCAGCCAAAACAAGAAGAAGAAGACCCTTCACTTGTTTGTTGTCTTCCCATTGTTGAACTTTGAGTGTTAATAACTAAGATCTGCATCCTGATTTCATTCTTATTTAAATACTGCTGTCTCCCACCTACAGTAAATCAGTACAGACACATGATAGCAATTACCTAAGCAACAATCAAAAATATCACTACTGAGATGGGAAAACAGACAATATAATGGAGTTCTTGAAATACTAAAAGAAAAAGATGATACAAATAAATAACAAGTCTAAAATGAAAAAGAAATCACAAAGCCCAAAAACAAAATTATGTATGTATTAACAAACTTACAATCATAACACAAGCAAAACTGAATTGAGAACCAAAATTCAGAACACTGTGCCCATCTTCTAAATGTGTTGTGTGCCGAAACATCCCATGCTCAGCAACCAGCAACACTTCCAAACACAACTTGACTATGACCATAAGATGGTACCACAAAATGGTGTCAGGGGAAGCTATAAGCAATAATAATAATAAAAGTAATAATAATGTGCATAACGCTCATAACATTAAATGCAGAAATTAAGACAAAGGCATTGCAACTTCATTTTGTATTCGTATAGCACTTTGGTTACATTGTTCTAAAACTTTTTAACAAGCACTAAGACATCACAAAGAATTGACAGTTCAATGCTTTTTTGTTTCCTTATTTATTATTTTGTTTAAATTAGGCTTCTCCCAAGCTTTGTAATGTTGCTGTGAAATTCCCTGCTGTAATGTCGGCAAAGATAAATTTTAAAGGAACTAATTTAAGTGTTCTGTCCAGCTTTATACCTGATAGTATCCTTGTCTTCTTCTTTTCTACTCTTATTCATCCAAGCTGATTGCATTCACTCTCTCATTTGCTCTTTCTCCTACAAAATGTTTTCTACACCTCATTTTTTTCCTTGCTCTCTCCAGTCGAAAACTGACCCTCAAGACCTCACCATAGAAGGTCACTGCAGGTGTAAGTGGACATTCCCTTTCAATCTAGTTGTTATGTGTCTGTGTGTCACTGCAATAGTTTTTTGCCTTCAGTCACTCTGGAATATTTACTTGTTACAATCAATCTGCTGGCTGATGTTTATGTTTTAAGGGCGACTGGGAATGGCTGTTAAACAACCACCATGTACCACGCCATCTGACTTTCTTTTGTATATAACTTTTACCAGGGCCGGATTTATATGAAAAGAGGCCCTAGGCTATTCCACTTATGAGGCCCTTTCACCTTCCATTTTTAAGTTTGTAAATTACATGAGAGATAATAAAATTTTGCTAACAATTTGAATGTAGGCCCCTCTTGATCTTGAGGCCCTAGGCTGAAGCCTAGTTAGCCTATAGGAAAATCCGGCCCTGACTTTTACTATTGTTCCACTCCTTCTGGTTGTTGTGACCACACCCTTCACTCTTTCTGTTTCTAGACACTTCCTCATTTAATGTGTCTATCTAGCTTAACTAATATCAGTCTCTGTGCAGAACTGTCACTTTAATCCCCATTTATGTCTGAAAACATGAATTAAAATACTGCCGATTTGGTGATTTTAACTAATAGTGACTGTTGAGCAAAGTTTTGACCTCTAAAGGTCAAGCAAAGAAGTCCTCATTCTGAAACGTTTTAAAAATGCTATGATTAGTAGGCAGAGTCAAAGGAAGGAGACCAAGAACCTATCGAAACATTTGACTTCAATAGTTTAATAATCAAATTAAATTAAGCTAATTGTGTGATTAAGAACAAAAATGCATAACAGAAAATAACAATAAGAGACCTGGAAATCAAAAAATTAATAACAATAAAGCCTAGCAAAAACCTTCCACAAATACTTTCCTAATATGCTTACAAAAAGACATAAAGGCCCTGAATTATGAGATCCAAAAATTTCAAAACTAAAATCAAAGATAATCTTCGGCAAGAGAACAAAAGATTAGCCAAAAGAATTAGAACATTAGAACAATTGTGGCCTGGACAGGTCTTTAAGCCTAACAAATTCATCCATCCTATTCAGTGAGATTTTTCAAAATAACTGCAGGGTTTGGATATCCCCAAAGACATATTGTCCATATCATGACTTGGTTCTTTGTGAGAAGAAAAACTTTCTAACATTTGAGTGATATTTGCACTGAACAAGTTTTCAACTGTGCCCCCATGTTCTTGGTGAACTTATTTTAAAGTACTGACCTGGATCCACTCTACTAATTCCCTTCGTATTTTTAAAGACTTTGATCAGGTCACCTCTTAATCTCTGTTTGCTTAATCTGAAAAGGTTCAGTTCTTTGTGGTAATCTCCCTTCATAACCTCATACATTTTAGTCCTGGAATCAGCCTGGTTCCTCTCCACTGGATTTTCTCCAACATTGTTACGTCTTCTTTGTAATATGAAAACAAAAACTCTACACAGTACTCTAAATTAAGACCCCCCCCCCAATGCATTTGAGTACAAACACAGCCTTCCTTGACACATTCTTCACACCTTGTGATATATAAGGTAACATCCTGTTATCCTTCCTGATCTCTTCTGTAAACTGTCTTGATGTAAATAAAGATGAAAGATCAGACTTCATTAAAGTAAGCTGCAGACATTTAGAACAAAACTCAATACACCATTACTAAACAGAGACAAGAAAACCCTTAATGGCAGCTCACCTAAGTAACTGTGTGGCCATTTTCGCTTTTTTAAGTTTAGAGGAACTGAATTAACAAATACAAAATGACTATAGACCAGTGTCATTTATGTCCCACACCGTGGGGACCTTTAAGAAGCTGGTCCTGGACAATATGAGTCCTCATGTGGTAGACCACCTGCACCTTCAGTTTGGGGGTAAACTCAGATATACGCATGTGGATGAGCCTGTGTTGTCCTGGATAATGGACTATCTGTCAGCAAGACTGCAGTTTGTGAGACTTAAGGACTGTGTTTCTGATACGGATGTGAGCAACACTGGAGCACCACAAGAAGCAGTCCATTTTGTCTTTTGGTGCAAAGAGAATTATCTGTAGTGTAACACTATCATAACCAAGGAACTGGTTATTGACTTTCACCGCACTAAAGATCCTCTGTGTCCAGTCACTTTTCAGAGAGGAGATGTAGAGGTGGTGTACTTCTTCAAGTACTTGCGGATCCACATCAATGACAGGCTGGACTGGTCTCAGAACACAGAGAACTACATAGGAAAGGGCAGAGGAGGCTCTTTTTTCATAGGGGACTACATTCCTTATCTTCTACAAGTCTGTGACGGCCAGTGCGATTTTCTGTGCTGTGGTGTGGTGTGGTGTGCTGGTAACATCACTTCAAGAGAGTCCCACCGAATCAACTATTTAAAAAGGCAAGCTCAGTTATAGGACTCACTCTGGACCCCTTGAAAGGGGTGGCAAAGGAGTGCCATTATGAACAATGTTGCACGTCCTCTTTCACCAATCATTCAGCAAAAGTTTATGCCAACAGCAATACACTTGCTTTATGCCTCACTCAAGAGTGTT
The DNA here is from genome assembly GCF_900747795.2 of Erpetoichthys calabaricus. Lineage (NCBI taxonomy): Eukaryota > Metazoa > Chordata > Cladistia > Polypteriformes > Polypteridae > Erpetoichthys > Erpetoichthys calabaricus. The sequence goes on from NC_041403.2 coordinate 147,161,371, forward strand.
AGTGCCAAATCCCCCTTGGGGACAAATAAAATATCTATCTATCTATCTATCTATCTATCTATCTATCTATCTATCTATCTATCTATCTATCTATCTATCTATCTATCTATCTATCTATCTATCTATCTATCTATCTATCTATCTATCTATCTATCTATCTATATCTATCTAATTAGTTCCTGCTAATGTTGTTCAGTTGTCCTTTTGGTTCTTGTGTTTTGAATTTTTATTTTTGGATTTTCTTATTTGTTTCCTGCCTTGCGCCCTGTGTTGGCTGGGATTGGCTCCAGCAGACCCCTGTGACCCTGTAGTTAGGATACAGCAGGTTGGATAATGGATGGATGGATGGATGGATTTTGTTATTATTAATTTCGGGAGTTTTTTCTCTTTTAGTCCTTTTTGAGACAGCTTTCTGTATTTTGCTTATTTTACTTTGAACCTTTTTGTTAAAAAACCTTTTATTATCAGATAAAGTGTATTTTTAATTTATTTAATTTTTGGTCATCTTTTAAATATTATGTTGTAAATATTGTAGACTTTGCATTTGTTTCCTTTTATGTTGTACAATTTGATCAATATCATTTTGTTTATTGATAATTTTGTGTTTATGAGTAATGTTAGTTTTATGGTGTTTAGCTCTTTAAATTATGTTACTTGTAGTCTACATATTAAGCCTAAGTGCAAGGACAGCTGAAAGTTCAACCCTAGTGGTATTTAAGAAAAAGCAGCAGATGAAATAGTCAATTAAGCATTGCTTCTGTTCCTGTCTTTTGATTTGTGTTTTTTATGATTTTTTGGACTGTCTGGTGTTGACTCCTTGCTATTGTTAAAAATTACTGTTTCTGTTTTGTGTTTTCTGCTTCAGCTTTTATTATTGAATTATTTAAATAAAGTAATTAATTATTAAAGGAACTGTTTCTTACTTTTTGGGCCAGAGGTCTGTCATTTTTTTCCCCCTTCAGTTTGGGGTTAGGCTCATCAGCATATTCAGACCTGGCATTTTCTTTTTTTATGCGGATGGAAAGGTGACAGTACTTTATGCTTTGTTTTTGCCTTTTTTGAAATGTTGTGAAGTATGTCAAATGGAAAAGCACCCATTCCGGTAAATTGTGTATTCAGATTCATTTTTTGCTTTGCTCTGGTTGATTTGCTCCTTTGTGCTCTCATTTTATTTCTGCATTTTTCCATTTTTAAGAATATAAATTAATTTTGTTAAATGTGTTCTTCTTTTGTATTTAGGCTTTGTTTTGTCTTGGTAGAGTAATAGATTACTCTGCTTTCCTCTTTTGTATTATTAATTTGTAGCCTTTATGAGATTTAAGGCATTCTGACAGACTTACCACTGTTTATAAGGTATTGTGCCATATACTTCTCCCCACCTTCCCTTCTACATGTATACAATTTAAGTTACAATTTAAACAATGTATTATTTATAATATTCATAAATAATAACAATATGCAAAGTACATTTGAATACTGGCAACCATACAACCTGATAAATGGTGATGTATAGTGTGGAATAAGCACTCCTTAGCGCCCCTTGAACCCTCAGATGACAAGTCAGACACCTGATACAAGTCCAATATTTGTATTTTTTATTGTAATAATGTGCCCTAAGCACCTCCACTCCACAACACTTCAATAATAAATCAATAATTATATACAATACCAACTCCTCTACTCCTCCCAGCACCTCTGTCTTACTCCCTCCCAACTCTGGCTCGGTGCTGCTGGGGTTACCCATAGTCCCTTTATACCTCTTGACCTGGAAGTGTTTCTGTCCCTCAGTCCATGTGACTCTTAACACTTCTGGGTCAGGTGAAAACTCCTTTTCTTCAACCCGGAAGTACATTATTGCTTCTGTCCCCTCGACTGGGAAGTACTTCCGGGATATAAGGCAAACAGAAGTTCCTGGGCCTCCCTGGAGTGTCCCCTGGCAGTCCCCATGGTATCCAGCAGAGCTTTGAAGGGAAACTCCAAGGTCCATGATGCCCTGCTGGAATACAGGGCATCTCCACATTGCAGGGAGGGCTCCACCTGGCAACGTGGGGGTATTGGTCGGGATAAGCTGCTGGCCATAGTCCACAATAGTTACAGGCAGCACACAGACTTGTTAGTTACTTAAAATGTCTCTAGTTAAGGCATCATTTTGTGGTCAGCTTTCTTCAGAACAGGCCGAATGCCTGTCTCAATATGGCTGCCGAGCTGTGCTCTTCATTGTGTTGTCCTTTTCAGTTCATGGTGTGAGATGGTCATTAATCAGTTTGGTAAGAGAGAGAGAGTGAGGTGAAGCAAGCAAATTTATAGATTTTCTGTCCAACCGCTAGAGCCAATAGGGCATTGTGGTACTTAAAAGCTTTTGATACGAGACAGTTCAAAACTGTCCAAACAGCCAGACCAATGGGGCAGAGAACATCTTCTCATCTGCCACCCACCAAAACCATTTGTTAAAGTAAAGCTTGGCAGTTAGTCAGCCTGGCTTTCCTGTGGGGACTGACAGAGAGACTTTAGCAGAGAAATATTAGCCAAACGTGTTTGAGGCACTTCACCCAACCCTGTCGTAAAATTACAAAGAGACTCATTCCAAAAGGGGCGAAGGGATTCTTAAACCATCAAACCATTGCTCTTATTATCAATAATGTAATACTAATATTACATTGCTTTGTCTAAGTTACAAATAAAGACATTCAAAATATTTATCAACTTGTATGCAAAGTTTCACATCACAACAGGCTACTAGCTGTGCTATCCATCTAAGATGGGTTGAAGTCAAAGTAATCAAGTGGATCTCGGCATTAACATTTGCAGTACGCCACCTATTGGAATGTAGTAATAAAATGTATTTTGTTTGTCATTTCAACAGATGGCAAATCACAAACATTTGTAGTATTTGTACTACCGTTTCCTTCCATGGACAAAACACCTGTTCAATATTGTGTCTTGTAGACTCATCAACAGAAATGCTATGATTCCTTCAAGCCTTTAGGTATTTCTCTAGGGTTCTTTTTTAGCTCACTGGGTATTCTGTGCAGTGCCTTTTGAGTAGTCTTTTCTGAATTCCCACTTCTAGGGAGAGCAGCCACATAACTTAATCATCTCCTTTTAATACACAATTTGTCTAGATTTGGACTGATGAATATCTAGACTCTTTGAAATGACTTAGTAACTCTTTCCAGCTTTATGCAAATCAATAATTCTTGATCATAATAATAATAATAATAATAATAATAATTCATTACATTTATATAGTGCTTTTCTCAGTACCCAAAGCAATCAGAAGATGCTTCCTGTGAATAGTAAACTCAAAATGTTTGAGTAGCTCTAAATCACACCTGAAATCTCATTTCATTGATTGGACTCGTGCTTTTCTAGCTCCTGATTCCAGTTAGTTTTGTTGATGTCGTCAGCCTAAGGGTTCAACTACTTTTTCCAACCTACACTGTGAATGTTTAAATGATGCTTTCAATATGTACAAGAATCAGACGATAAGTTGTGCACTATTAGTTAAACCAGACTGCGTTTGTTCATTACTGTAATTTATATGAAGATCAGACCATATTTTGTAAATTATACATAAATAAAGTGGGATGAGAATCAGCACCTCCAAATCCGAGACCATGGTCCTCAGCCGGAAAAGGGTGGAGTGCCCTCTCAGGGTTGGTAGCGAGATCCTGCCACAAGTGGAGGAGTTCAAATATCTCGGGGTCTTGTTCACAAGTGAGGGAAGAATGGAGCGTGAGATCGACAGGCGGATCGGTGCGGCATCCGCAGTAATGCGGGCGTTGCATCGGTCTGTCCTGGTGAAAAAGGAGCTGAGCCGCAAGGCGAAGCTCTCAATTTACCAGTCGATCTATGTTCCTACCCTCACCTATGGTCATGAGCTATGGGTAGTGACCGAAAGAACGAGATCGCGAATACAAGCGGCTGAAATGAGTTTCCTCCGCAGGGTGTCTGGGCTTTCCCTTAAAGATAGGGTGAGAAGCTCAGTCATCCAGGAGGGGCTCAGAGTAGAGCCGCTGCTCCTCCGCATCGAGAGGAGTCAGATGAGGTGGCTCGGGCATCTGATCAGGATGCCTCCTGGACGCCTCCCTGGTGAGGTGTTCTGGGCACGTCTAACTGGGAGGAGGCCCCGGGGAAGACCCAGGGCACGTTGGAGGGACTATGTCTCCCGGCTGGCCTGGGAACGCCTTGGGAATCTCCTGGAAGAGCTAGAAGAAGTGGCCGGGGAGAGGGAAGTCTGGGCATCTCTGCTCAAGCTGCTGCCCCCGCGACCCGACCTCGGATAAGCAGGAGACAATGGATGGATGGATAAAGTGATTTCCAAAGGTGCAAATGCTTTTCACTTCCACATGAGGGCTTATTGACTGTCACGCAAAAATGTATCCACATCAGTTTGATTTTGTTATAATGAATCTCAGGGCAGTGTGAGTCTGTGATGATGTGGGTTCAGCTCCATGCTCCCATCGGCTATTAGGGAACCCTTGAACCCAACACCGTCAGTAATGTCACCGATGAGCTAGACAGTGAGGCAATAACAATGAGCAAGGGGATGGTTCAAAAGTGCAAAGTGCTTTTATTAAAAGACAATCAAATTTTGAAACAAAGTGCTGTGCAATTCAAAAGTCTTCATTAAATAAATAATCCAGAAAAACATTTGTGAAAACGTGGAGGTTAAAAACAAATAGAAAAATCTTCTAAAAACAACGAGGTAAAATGTCACAGGAAGTAATATGTTAAAACCAAAAAGCCCGGTGTCTTCTGTTACCATGGCGGCTCCCCTGCTACACCCATCTGGGTTGCTCTACAGGAGAGTCGCCTACCTGCAGGAACAGCTGCCCTTCAATCAGGTCTGGTAGCCCTCCGTTCCTTGGTTTCGTCGGGCTCCCAACCGGACCGAGACTTTGGTCCATTCCTCAGCGGCCAAGGTGCTCACACTGAGGCTAAACCAGTCCAAAGCCTCATCGAGTCCCGCTCCTAGCAACGGCCAAGTCGATACCTCTACTGGTCACTCCAGCTACTTAGTCGCTCAGCTGGAGAGACCGCTTCCTTCAGCCCCACTGAGTGTCGGCCAAACACTCCCCTCATGGGCTCTCTTCCCAGCTGCTTGCTTTCTTCCACGCGAGCCTGCTCTTGCTTGCCCATTCGCTCGCACCGGCGCGCTCTCTCTCTTGCTTGCTTCCTGCTTTCCTCTGCCACCTCCCATTCTCTTTCCTTTCTTTTCTTTTTTCCCTCGTTCTTTTACTTCTCTCCCCCTAACCGTCTCGGTCTTCTCTATATATGCAGAGAGGACAAAGCAGCTGCAGCCCATTAGCCACAGGAACAATCACGGATGTGGGTAGTCCCTCACCTGTGCACTTAGGTGAGAAACGCCCACACCGCAGATCGCCCTGCGGCTCGCTACAGTTACCATGCCCCCTCGCTAAGCCGCGAGCGTGGTGATTATTTATTTAATTGGCCTTTGCTGGAAGAGCTGTGGACCCATAACACCACAGAGTCTCTTTACAGTTTACAGAAAGCAGGTAATCGAAATGACTCACTTAGGGTCACACAGCGAGTCTGAGGTGGAAACTGAACTAGCAACCTGGTGGTTTATAGGCCAGTGCTTTAGTTGCTACATCATACACATATTACTTAGACCCCTTGAATTTTGCTTGTGAAGATTATCCCATTTTTTGATCCGTTTTTTAGTTTTCTTGTGTTACTGTTCTGTATTGGGTTAAAGTTATGTGTATTTTATTTATTTTTTATTTGGAGGTACAGTATTTCTTGTGAATTTATGTTATTTATGTTGGTTTTAATGTGAAGTGATATTTGTGTACTATCCATTCAAAAGTAGTTCTGTTCCTTGCTCTTTGTGGGTGGAGCCTTAGGAGGCGGTGCAACTCTGACATCACTGCTGATGTCTCCTCCCACTGGCTTAATAAGTGGCCTCAAGGAAAGGAGTCAGCAGCAGTGCATTCTCGTGTGAAGAAGTTTATAGTGAGTATTTTTTTTGTGTGTGGATTTTCTGGTTTAAGGATTATTTCTACTCTGTCATGTTTGTTTGCTCTAATATTAGGTATTGGAACCTACTTGCTTTGGATTGCCTTTTTAGGCACATCCTTTTTACTATTTTCAGCATCCTGTTTCAATAAATAAAACCTCAATTTACAAAGATTACAGTTTGGAATTGTCTTTACAAGATGGGAGTTTGTATGGGTTTTCTCTCTTGTAAGACATTTTTATATATCATAGCTTTCATTTCTAGGGAAGCTGGTCTAAAGTAAGCATTTTCAGGGCTGGCATGTGAAGGTTCTGACCTGCCTTTTGTGGAGCTTTTTAGAGGCCTCACATTATCTGCCATGTTTGGAGCTCCAAATCTTAACAGCTACCAGTCAGCAAAGGTTTCATTTTAGCTGACGGCTGAGTTAAATTCTTTTCTTTACCCTTAAAGAATTTTTAAAAGTCAGGATGTGCAGTAGCTTTTAATGCAGTACTATACAAGGGCTAACTGAAAAGTAATGAGACTGATTTCTTTATTCAGAGTTGGATGACTCTACAGGCTTAGAATATTTTTCTTTTCTGAAGTAGCATCCTTTGCATTGAAAACATTTTTACATTTCAAAAATGATTCAAAAACAAGTAACAGACTGTTTTGCAACATCACTTGGTGTTTTTCATTTCATCATCTGAGATGAATTTCTTTCCATGTAGATGTTTATTGAACATTAGGAATGACCAGAAATCACACCGTGCTAAATCTGGGTTATATGGAGGGTGTGCTAGTGCAGTCCTACCAGTTTTAGTCAGTTCTGCCAATGCAACAGAAGCAACATGTGGCTGGGCATTGTCATGGAGCAAAAAAACACTGTTTCCTGAGTAAATCTGTGAAATGTCTAGATACCCATCTGGAGCACATACAACACATTTTCAGTTTCTCTGCTACAATGTGTTGAGTATGTTAGAAAGAAATGTCAAGTAAAACCGAACGTGTGTGTAAATGAGCCTTCTTTCTTCTTACAAAAGTTCATTAGCCTTAGCAATGTTGACAACCGTAACTGTGGTAGGGTGGCCTCCCCGAATGTGCTTTGTCATTGACTCACGTGTTGCTGAACTTAAAGTGCTTCCACCACTGAATTACAGCTAAGTATTACATCGCTGTATGTTTGCCGTAAGATTTCAGATTTTTCATTACCGCTCTTTCCAAGCTTCATGCAAAATTCAATCAATCACACACCTCTGCCCGTACTCTCACAGGAATATTTTCTTCATCTGCCATGACAATGCATACAAGGTGCAATGACGCTGCAACAGAACGCTGAAGAATGTGGTGGTCCAACTGCATGTTCGCATAGGGCAACGTATGCTGTTCACAAACACCTGCACAACTTTCCCATATCTATCCCCATGAAAGAGAAACAGAAACAGTCTTACTTTTCACCCCTCGTATTTATGACTGTTGCACAACTGGCAGTGTGCCTAAGCCAAACCCTTCCCTTTACTGTTACAAGTTTGTGACAGGAAGCAAAAATCATATACATGAACAAAACATGACACCGAACTTAAGCAGCCATAGGCAGAAACAAATTAAGGAAATAATATATGGTGCTCACAAGATCTAACAAGTCATGATTTTAGCCAGAAAAATGAGCTTAAACAGTGTGGGAACCAGCTTTGACACAGACAGGCAGACACCGATGGTTCAAAACACCACACGTTTATTATACATTTCTACTATTTACAAAAGTAGTGCCCCTGCACCACATACCCTCAAGTCTGGGTCTCCTTCAATGCCTCTCTCTTCACCGCCTCCACTCCTATCCTCCGAGCTCTGTCCTCTTCCACCCGACTCCAGCTGAAGAATGGAGGGAGACGGCCCCTTTTATGTTGCCCTGGATATGCTCCAGGTGCCCCTTGATGAACTTCCGGTGGCACTTCCTGGTGTGGCGGAAGTGCTGACATCCAGGGCTTCCTAGGCATCTGGGTGCCCCCTGGCGGTGACCACAGGCCCCTATACGGTTGAGCTTCCATGCTCTGTTCCCGTGGTCCCCATACCAACCAGGGCAGCTGCCCTCTCATGGTCCGGAGGAGGTGTAGTCCCTCTTCCGATCCTACCAGGTGTCCCGGCTGGGTACCGTCCCCAGCTGCTCGCCACAACATTAAGGTTTATACTTAAATCAACAAGAGCTTGTTTCCTTACTTGACCAGGTATAAGTACCTGCCAAAACCAACTAGCACCTAATGAGGGAAAGGCCAGCACAGTGCTATAATAATAAACCACAAAAAAGACATACTTAAATGTACTGAACAAAAGGCTGCAGAGCCACAAAACAACAAAGGAATAGCTCTAAAAACAATAAACCAAGTGAATAACTACATTGGCAGCATCTGTGAATCAGAAAAACAAGCAATGTTACTGTTCTGCAACGGAATAAAACAAGGCATAGAAAAAAATGATAATGCATGATTGAAGAGCTAGCTGTTCAGGTGGACTGTAGCATAGGTAAAACCCACCGTCTTTTTAAAGCAGATACTTCCCCCTTCAACATTTGCTGGCAAAAAAGCATCAGTAGATGTATTAAAATCAAAACCACTGATGCAACATCAATTACCAGGAATTCAAAATGTCCTAATACCAAAACCAGAACACGATCCAGAATCAAAGTCAAAAATGAGTTGTTAATATTTGAAGCTGGAAACGCCCTAAATAAATCGTCAATTCTCTCACCAGCCAGTGCAACCTCCAGGACTCTGTCCCCAGCAACCATTCAGCCCATCATAGCAATGAAAATACAGCATATGGCCCCTATGGTAAAAACAAAATATTGTAGCAAAACCAAAACATCCACACCCACTTTATCCTGAGCAAATCGGGCAAGATAGGACCAATTCTTGGACAAGGTGTCAGTCTATTGCAGGGTGAACATACAGACACACTCACACAATTTAAGTTGAGCCATAACAGTTAACTTCCAGTGCTGTCGTGACAGGAGTCTTTTTATTTTCCCTGACCACAATGCAAGATGGCCGGTCAGACCAAATAATATGAAAAAAACAAACAAACCCAACCCAAAAATGTGCACACAACAGCACAAAACACCCTGAACTTGGCAGAGAATTAGACAGGTGACAGTATGTAGTTCCTGTAGTCCTTCTTGTCCTATTCACTGCTCAGAATAAGGGAGAACATGAATCTGGCTTAGCACGTACACTTTTGCCATTACTGCATCACAAGCTAACTGAGCAGATTCATGCTTCTGATAAGAATACCCCTTAAGGGTATTACCACTTGACTATACTTGGCAAAGCCCACAGGCAGGAGACCTTGGAGAAGATCCAGAGATTATGTATCAAAAGTGGCTTCTGAACTCTAGGCTAACCTACAGGAACAATTGCTGAGATTACAACAGGCCTCAAATACCATTTTTAATGTTGTTTCTTTGATCCAAATTGGGGAAACTGCACAAAAGCGAACAAATAAAGAGCAAGCAGGGGTCGCATGGCAATAAATGCTCCCATCTTCAAGACCTGAATGTCTAAATATTTTTGGGGTACTCTGGTTTCAACTCCCAGCTCTTAAAGATGTTCATTTATTGTTAATTTATTGATTTTTCTTATACAGGTATAATTGTGTTTTGGGTGTCTCAAACAAAGCTTGTTACACCTATCAGCTTTGGTAGCTTTTCACTACAAACTTGAAATGGAAAAAGAATTCTTTAAAAGCTCATCAGACGACAAAGCTAATTGAACTTGTGAGGAGGATGAGTGGGTGTGTGTTGTGCCCGTTCTGAAGGCTTAGTGCTCGATAAAATGTCATATTTATCTACCTCCATCTTTTTGTGTATCTCTGTCTCTGTACTTTTGTGTGCTAGCCTATCCAAGATTAAGAGTGATTAAGCATGCAGTGTATCTCTTGTGAGGGATGGCCGGCCTGTTACCCTGGCCAATACCCCCAGGCCGCCAGATGGAGCTGTCCCTGTGGCATGGAAGTGCCCCGAATACCAGCAGGGAATCATGGACGATGGAGTTTTCCTTTATAGCCCTGCTGGATACCACAGGGGCCAACAGATGACGCTGCAGGGAGGCCCAGATATAACCCTATAGGGAAGTCCTATAACCCGGAAGTACGTCGTAAGCAAGGCGACAAAGGAAATGACATGCTTCTGGGATGAAGAAAAGGATTTTTATCTGACCCGGAAGTGATAAGGAATCACATGGACTGTAGGGTTGGAACCACTTCCGGGTCAGGGAATATAAAAGGACGATGGGAAATCCCAAACGTTGAGCTGAGCTGGGTGGAAGGGTGGCAACGCGTCTGGGAGTGTGGAGGAGTGATTATTGTTTATTGATTAGTTATTGATTTAGGAGATTTATGGAGAGGTGGTGTTTTGTGCACATTATTATTATAATAAATATTCATCTTTGGATTTTACCTGGTGTCTGACATGTGGTCTGAGGGTTAAAGGGGTCACAGAGACCATAAACTGTCTTACTCTATATGCTGTTTTCACTAAGCAAATTTACAAAAACTTGAAAAATAATCAAAGTAAAAAAACCCAGAAACAAACAGAAGTAGAAAATAAACTAAAATAAAAAAAAAAATCTGGCCATGCTACCTCCTGGACAGCTGAGGCCCTATTTAAACTGACCTCTGTGCTCTAAATGCAATAGTTCACTGGCAGGGTGTAGCCCTTACATTCCACGTTTATACTGACTGCCCAGAAGACATTGAAAATATGTGTATAGGATTGGGAAATGGACATAAAATTAAAATTTAGTCCAGAATTAAAAAACAAGAAAGCAAAAAGAAATGTGCACCTAAGCCAAAGCACAATCATAGTCAAATAAACTTGCATAAGCCCCTTGTCTTAAATTCAAAAACACCCACTGGACTCCTTTACTGTATCTTTTACAGAATCTTAGATAACTAACAGTGGTGTCAAACTGTTTTAAATACTGTCGCTCTCAGTGACGCCATACTGATGCCATTTCCTGTAGCCAACCCTTACCCAGCCCATCATCACATCCAGATAACCAGAATTCAGAATGGCGCTGCATGTCTAAAAGCAAAGATGGCAAAATGAGAAACTATAAGCAATCACATTTTAAACAATTAATAAATATTAGCAAAAATAAAGTAAAATAATAAACTCTATCACACGACTATAACATACAAAATTAAACTATCAAACACAAACATTTATTGAAGGAAAAAAAAAACCTCTTGTCATATTCTACATTTATGGCAAACCTGAAATCACTTCCTGAGTCCTGAATGCCTTTTGGAAGCTCTAGATCAGTGATTCTTAACCTTTTTGGAGTCACAGACCCCTTTAAGAATCTGATGAAAGCTATGGACCCCCTTCCCCAGATATATTCACATAAACACAACTTTACATGCAATGAATATAATGTACTTTATTTATCAAGATTTGATTGTTTCATACATATATGACATACACAAAATATTTTTAAAATTTAAAGTAAACAATCTAAAAAAAGTAATGGCCATTCATTATAATTATGAAATACAATCCTCTTGTGCAAATTAAACAGATCTACTACTACAATGTTTTCTACTACCATTACTACTACCTCTACTCTAAATCAACAGAATATAAATGTTATTTTTTATCCGACCCTCACGGACCCCCTGAAACCCATCCATGGACCCCCTAGGGGGTCCACGAACCTCAGGTTAAGAACCCCTGCTCTAGATATTTCCCTGACTGTTTGGAGATGTCCTTACTCCTCTCAAGCCCAATTTCTAATTAAAGGTCCAGGCATCTTTAATAGATCCCATATTATATTCACTCTGTAATGCACAGTGGTGAACTCCCTGCTGTCATATAACGTTTTCAGTCCTTCTCCTTGCCTTTTACTATTTACCCCAACCACTCTTTCATTCTTGAAGTCACAAAGTAGTTACTTTTAGGATGCTACTTATATAAGGTGTGTCAACTCCCACAGTTCCTGTTTACTCACATGGACAACAAGAGGAGTGCCACAGTGTCCAGTGGTGGAGCCCTTTTTAAAGTCTGGACCGTTGTTGGGCTTGTCATGTGCATAGGCAGTCCTAAGACTTTCTGCCCTGACAATCCCTTGACATCTTAGAAACCTGTTACCATAGTACTATCCCATTCATACCATATGACATGAAATAAATTTCAAATTGACCATTTTAAACCTATTTCTTTAAAAAATAGAAACTGGTAGTGCGAAGCTGAATATTATAGTAATTCTTCTGGATACAGACATATCATAGAAAATATTAAACACTGTATAACATTTCCAAATGTACAGAATAAAGATAATAATTCAGTACCTGGAATAAGAAGATGAAGAAGGCCATCACAGCTTCTCATGCTACTTGAACTATTCAAAACAAAAGTACAGGAGCTGTTCCTGCACACACATTTCAGTTTGCTTCAAATAGCGCTTAGGTCCAGATTAAGAAACCATACCCAGGATAAATGGTGGTAAAGCAGCAGAGTGTGGCAGCAGGGATAATCCTTTAATTCCTGTCACAATGAGATTTCATTTAGGAGCTAAAATGAACAGTCTAATAGGACCCAGTGTGTGTAGTCCAGACGTGGAGGTTAACTCTTAGTGGAGCCAGCTGCCCCTAGAAAGACAGGACTCAACTAGAAGGAAATACTTGGATGTCCTACGTTCATTGTGCTCATTTCAAAGTTTGAAACATCACACTGCTGACATTTGTACCAGTACATTATATTTGATGATTTGGTTCATTTGAAAATATCATAGAATACAACAAAGCATCAGATTCGTGTATCTAACAACTTATCCACTTTTTTAACTGTTAGCACAAGGTGATCCAACAATATCGGTCATCAGGTTTGCTGGTAAAGCTTAGCCTGAGCAAAAGTTAACAACTGTTCCTAGTAATGATAACACTCTGTGCTGGAAGGAGATTTGTGTTTAGCATTATCAGCAGGATGCTGAGACACTTTCAGTTTTTTGTTTAATGTAGTTATTCCCTCCTAACACTTTAAATGGAAATACACTATCTTGTATTCTTTGTTTGCCTACTTCAATGCCAAAGTACCTTTCATTAAACGAAAAGCTGTCACCCATCACCTTCAAACAACATTTGTAATACAGACTTAAATCATTCACGTGTCCACTCATGCCAATGAATCGAAGCAAATTAAACATAACTCATCAAAACTGGGAAACCACAGGGAGCAGAGCAAGAGATAAAAATGTTGGAAGTTGCAAGCAACTTTATAGTTTCCATTCCCTAATTTATTAATCTGGCTAATTATGGTGTAGCTGGTAAGAAACATTCAATGATTTTTTAAAATGTACTTCTCATTTATTTATCAAAATTGTATGTAAAACATACATTGTCCAAAACCATCCTGTGCTTATGCATTGAATAGTGGAATTCATCAAGATAGTTTGTTAGAATGCTATTTGTAGGAAGAGAGATTCAAACATTAAAGAGATGATTCGATGTTTCATGTCACTCTTTATGTTCTTGTACATTTTCACTGATGTAAATTCCATCCATTCATTATCAATTCCATCTAATCCAGTCCAGGACTGTGGGAATGTGAGCCTATCAGGGGCAAGGAAGCAACCAGCCCTAAAAACAGTCCTAGTCATGCAGGGCGAATTTTGAGTCTGCAGTTAATTTAACATGCGCATCTCCGGGTTGCAAAAGAAAAATCAAAGTATGTGAAGTAAAATTCACAGACAACAACTACATTCAATTCAAGGTCACAAGGGGCCAAACTCATCCCAGCAGGACTGAGTTCAAGGCTGGACTATGGTCCATCACAGGGTAATAAAGTATAATTTACCAAACTATTGAATCCAAAGTATTTCTCTCTAAAAGAGTGTGTGACTCAGGTATGGTACATCTACTATATCTTTTTCTTGTTACGAGTACTCTTGACTTTTGGACAAATTACCGCTGAGCTCTCTGACCACGATTCTGGCTACACTTCCTAGCTTTGTTATTTAATTATCATATTCCTAGTTATGACCCCTGTGTGAATTCTGACTTCTCCGTGCCACCTACCAATTCCATTTTCTCTCAAAACTGTTGTCGCCTTGTACAAACAGTACACTGTTTGTGAGGACATGAAATGGAGAAGGGCAGAGACCTGGACGAGTTTTTGACAGTGACATTAAATGGCACGATTCTTTAACAAATAATAAATTTTTTAAATTCTAAAATATTTTCTACTGCCAACCTTCTGCATTACTAGTAACGCTTCTCCTTCACCTCTTCATTGTTTTATCTGCATTTTATGTTGTATATGTAGATTTTTTAGGTAAGAAACACAAAAGTTGTAAGGTCAGATTGTTCCACTCAGTAATAGAGTTGATCGGCACCAAAGTGTTTTTCTCCGTGAATTTGCTAGGCTTGCTAGTTACCATGTTCAACAAACATTTCCCTGAAAATTCACCATGTAGCTGGCTTAGACAAGTATTCTTTCCCATTGCACCATGATGCTGCTAGGCCAGCATGACATCACAGAAGTGTACCCCCCATGTTGGATGGAGACGTCACTACCCAATCTGTGCTACTTGCCTAATTTGTGTCACATATGCCTACTATAAGCGTAATTCACCTCACACTTTACAGCACCACCCGATCTATTTTGCTCCTGCATGAATGTGTGGTGTCACTACCCGATTGGTAGTTCAGATAGATTTACACCCCACATGCACTTTTAAAAACCAAAATATAATTAGAGGATAATGAAAATACTTAATTTTTCTGAATAGATTTATTGCATGTTGTTTCATCACTGCTGGATTAAGTGTAGTTAGGATAGTGACCTGGACAACCCCCATCCCTTGCATCAAAATGCTCCGTGGATGTTAGTTGTAGTTATTGGAGCTCAGGAAATGCTGAGAGAGATACAGTAAAGGTCTTGGAGTATCGTGTACTTGGAGTATAATATTTATCTCAGAGGGGCATGGTGGCACAGTGGTCACAGCTCAGGCCACAATATTTGTTCCAGCATAATTGTCAGATGTTTCTTTAGACCTCGGGGACACTTAAGAAGGCCATTATAATCCACTCAAAAGTAGTTCAACTTTCCTTTCCATGTTAACTTCATTGCATTTCGCAGAATGACCTGAAATTCACAAACATTTCTGTGCTGCCATCAAACACCAGGTGAAACTAATTCAGCAGGGTTCACTCATCTCTACTTACTAATCATACTGCCAGTGGTGTTTCCTCCGCATTGCATGTTAGGGTATTTGACAATTCCAAATCAACCCTGTGTGTATGGAGATTAGTACGTGCAAGTAAGAATTTCACTGTACTCTGTATATGCAACATTATTGATCTCATAACAATTTCAAATTTTGTATATAGGTTCATATTTGGGATTAATAAAGTATCTATCTATCTATCTATCTATCTATCTATCTATCTATCTATCTATCTATCTATCTATCTATCTATCTATTTAAACAGCTTACAAGGTTCTTCTTCTTTGTTAAGTAAGGTTTACACCACAGTATGAAAGTAAAAGGTCTTTAGTTAGCCAATGGCCATAATTTTACCGAATTTTATAATCTGATTTTCCTTTACACTTAAGTTGCACTTAAGTCTAAACAGTTCAATTCAGATAAAAAGCAAAACTGACTAAAATAACATTCTCAAACCCACTTAATCCAATTTAGGGTCACAGGGAGCTTTACCACTGGGCACAAAGCTGGATTCTGTTATGGAAGGATCAAGTCCATCTCAAACATACACACAGGGTTGATTTGGAATTGTCAAATACCATAACATGCAATGTGAAGGTAACACCAGAGGAACACCAAAGGAAAATGTACTGAAGTACAGAGAGAAGGGACACACAGCACTTAGACAATGTATTGAGTTAATAAAAATGAATCGTTATCCACCTATCATCTTTGCAAGTGCTGTGTCCAAGACAGGAGCTATCATTACTAAGGCTCACATGTATCACTTAATAAAAAATGTAAATACGTACCTTTTCAAACTCACTTAATCCAATTCAAGCTCATAGTGATACTGAAACCTATGCTGGTAACACTGGGCACAAGGCAGGAAGTAATTCTAAATGGCATATCTGTGTACCACTAAGCTCTTAAGCCAATTTAGAGCCTCAATTAAACCTTAACAGCATATATGTGCAGATATTCAAGGGAAACTGCAGTACCTTCAGAAAAACTCACACAGACACAGGGAGAACATGTGAATTCCACATGGACAACAACTGAGGGCAGGATGCTGAATCGGAGAGGCGGCAGTGCTAAGAGTAAAGAGTTCAAACAAAATGTGTACAAAAAAGGCCACATAATAAATGAAGATTTGGTCAATGTTATTTGCTTCTTACTCTTGAACACTGCTAGTTGTCTACTAAATGCATCTTTAGTGGAAAGTCCAACAGACTCCTGTAATAGTGAAGGTCAGTCAGGTGCATATTAATGCCTGCATGTTTTCATAACACCTTTTCACATTGCCATACTACATTATGACATCTCTGAGTCTTTATTATTACAACTGCTTTTAAAAGTAAAAACATATTGACCACTGTGTCTGCCTGGGCAGGGTTGCCAACCAGGATTCCGTGTTGCTTCGTCGTGTGGTAGGTGCGGCTTTGGCTGTACCAGTGCATTCTCCCCAACCTGGTCTGACCTGACCTGCTACTGACTGAGTCTTAAATTGCTGTGTCTTTTCTTTCCTTAGTGTATGTGAACCACTGGAAGAATAGCTGCATCCCCAGAATAACACTTCTAAGGATCCACACACATCAAATGAGCCAATAAAAGGATGGATGTGAAAAACTGGAGAGCCAAAAAGATAAAAGAGAGGCTTGGAATTGCAGAAAGGAGACTGCAGACCAACATGCTTCACTGGATCAGCTCTGTATCAGATGTGTATGCTAGAAATTGGAATACCAACTGTCAGAATTCATTAACGTTTCTTACAAGGGTGCTAAGTTACATCATCCTGGTTAAAGTTTGTATTCCTTCTTCTGCAAGCAGGGACTTAACAGTAGAAATGATTCACTCTGTTCCCAAAACTCTGATGATGAATAATCAATAATCATTCTGACCCCTGGGAAAGGTGGTAACTTCAACCAGGGAAACTGTGGAAGGAACAATGCCAAACTTCCATTCATGGACACAACTCTGTGGACCTGCTTTATTTAAATGTTAAATGCTTTTAAATGTAAACCTGTGGCACAATTGGGCAGATCTGACCATATCTTACTTCCAACTACAAGCCTATTATCCATCCATCCATCCATTTTCCAACCCGCTGAATCCAAACACAGGGTCACGGGGGTCTGCTGGAGCCAATCCCAGCCAACACAGGGCACAAGGCAGGAATCAATCCTGGGCAGGGTGCCAACCCACCGCAGACAAGCCTATTATTAGACGGCAATAGACCTCCTATTATTATCCAGGACAGAAGATCTTGTGTGCGTGTGTGTGTCTGTGTGTGTGTGTGTTAGTTGTTTTACATAATATTTATCTTTTTCTACTGCCGCTGTAAAGTCTTAAGAAATTAAAAACAGTAAACAATAAGATAAGTAGTACAAGTATTACTCATCCATCTACACTGCCATTTACAACTGCTCTGTAAATATACCAATACACTGTGGCTAAAAGGGTAATTTTTGAGCAGACCCCACATTAAAAATGATACAAATGAAGTCCAGTTAAACAAAAATGGCAACATTAAACAAACATACATATACAAATAAAAGAATGAGTTTACAACAAAAACCCTAAGCCTCCCTGGTCCAAGCTATTACAAATAAAGGACTCTGTGCTGTGGGATGTCTGATTCAATTTCCAACGCCATCCTTCCTACCTTATCCATCTTTCACTCCAACTATTCTGGCCTTCCTTACTTTACCAGCTGGGGCTTTTATATCATTCTCTGGGATCCCTTCCCATTCAAAGTCCTGAAACACTTTTGGGGTCTGCAATTCCTTAAAGCAGTGGTTCCCATACTCGGTTCTGGGTACCCACTATGGCTGCAGGTCTTTGTTTCAACCAGAATCACAATCAGTGATCATAACTGATCTCATTTAATTAACTGGTCTTTTGTTTTTTCTCTCCTCTTATTTTACATTCAAAACAGCAGAACAGTGTGATTTTTACATTTATAAGACGTTTTTCCTATTGCTTTAAATGATGAACTCTCTTTTGTTTTTTTTCTATTACTTTGCTTTTTTTTTTGTGTAGTTTACTCACTTCTATTGTGCACTAATAATGACAATTAAAAACAGAATAGTCACTTTATTAAACAATAGTGAATTATGAAAGGCTGAAACTACTTCAGTGTCAGACACGCCAATTAGTAAATAATGGAGCAAATAACCAGAACACCTGGAAAAGCAGAATTACAATCAGGATAAAAATATTGTTACAAAAGTAGAAAAAAAACTATATTATCCTCATATGACTGCTTAGTTCACTTTAGTAAAAATTTACAAAACTTAGCTTTGTAATTTCTTCATTGATTGAGAAATTACATCTCACTTACTTAGGCTAGGATTGCATTAAAAACAGAAACTGGTTGGATTAAAAACCTGCAGCCACAGTGGGCTCCAGGACTGAGTTTGAATAGATAGATAGATAGATAGATAGATAGATAGATAGATAGATAGATAGATAGATAGATAGATAGATAGATAGATAGATAGATAGATAGATACTTTATTAATCCCAAGGGGAAATTCACATACTCCAGCAGCAGCATATTGATAAAAAACAATATACCACTACCCTAAAGAATTACCAAAGAAATATGCCTTATAATCCAACAGGAAAATGGAAGGGAAAAAATAAAACAACTGTTAAAAGTTGGCAGTGTATTCATTTGAAAAAATATTAATCACTTTCCTCCCTTATTACCCAAAGGAGTCAGCATTGGATCCTTTGGTTTTTATTTTATGTCTGCTTCCTATGTGGTTTATTATGCATCTCTATGATGTCAGCTTTCACCGTTTTGCAGATGATACCCAACTATACATTTCGACTAAACTTTCTGAAGAGTTTCCTTCCTCTTGTTTGATTCGTTGTCTTTATGATATAAAACGTGGATGACACGCCACCTTCTGAAATTCAACAGGGAGAACACAATTCTTAAGGGCTCAAAATCCATTCCATTACAAGATGGTAGGGTTAATGTCTGGATTGATGGTTCTACAATACCATTTT
Organism: Erpetoichthys calabaricus; assembly: GCF_900747795.2. Lineage (NCBI taxonomy): Eukaryota > Metazoa > Chordata > Cladistia > Polypteriformes > Polypteridae > Erpetoichthys > Erpetoichthys calabaricus. The sequence continues at coordinate 147,180,550 of NC_041403.2, forward strand.
GAATGTAGGTTAAAAGTTTACTTATTATCTTTGACAATATTTTTATATCTTATGTGAATTCTGTACTTTCTTATTGTCATTTTTGGTTTCTTGATCAGTTTCTTTTTTATTTTATGCTTCAACTGAAATACTGATTTATGGATTCATTGCTTCTGTCATGGTTCAGCGAGGCTTATTACCTTGGCTGAAGTTTATTTATTTAATTATTTATTCCATTGTTATTTATTAAGCTTTCTTATATCTGTTTTCTATTTTCTTTCATTTAAAATGCTGTTCTCTGATCTTACTTTCTTAAATGATTTAATGTATAAATATTATGTTCCTATGTGTGAATGGATGCTCTACTATATTCTTTGTATTTTATGGCTGCTACCCCAAGAGGCGGGGCCACCTTGACATCACCTTCCTCTGGCGGTTTAGGTCAGAGCTGAGAGAGCTCAGGTGCGGTGCATTGAAATTCTTCTGGATTCTCTGTACGTATTGTATTTCATTGCCAGATTTTCCGGTTTTCATTTTCTTTCTGATCAGCTTATTGGAATTCTTTTTCTGGGCTACATATTTTGACCTGTTTTCTCAGGATTGCCTTTATGCGACTCCTTATTGCTTCTTTGTGAGCCTTTTGCCATTTTTTTTTTGTTTTGAATAAATATTTGTTTATTTTATAAAGATTTCCTTTGTAATTGTTTCTTCAATCAAAGATTTTTTTTATACGAGGGATGTTCAAAAAGTTTGTGCACTTTTTTTTTAAACTCTGTTCATTAAGAATTTGAAAAACAATTTACATCACTTTTGTACATAGTCACCTTTGTTTGTGATGCAGTTTTCCCAGCGTCGTACCAACTTTTTAATGTCCAATTACTACTCTTCCTGCCTTCACCGTTTCCAACTAAAATATAAAAGTGCAGAAACTTTTTGACTGTCCCTCGTAGTTTCCTTTAATTGAAGGACACTTTTGATATTTTGGACATTAAAGTTTATTTCTGATGCTTAAAACCCTTTTGAGCCTACAAGACTGAGGCAGGTTGTTGGAGCTGGGATTAAGCCTCTTCGGGTGAGGCCTACTTCTTTCGGAGGCTTCACATCCTTATTTTTTGTTTGGTCCCAGCTCCATTTCAGAACAACTTTAAGATTACATTATTGCAGTGCTCATTTGTTTTTTATTCCTAATAAGATTCTTACAACTTGGTAAACTTATTTCAATTGACTCAGAATTCAGCAGCTCATTTATTTAGGTATGCTATGATCACGTTCCAAATGTTTTTGACAAAATGTATTGGATGCTAGTTAAATATTGGATCAATGATGAGATTCTGTTACTTACATATAAAGCTCTCCATAATTTAGCTAAAGTCAACTCTTTGCATTTTCTTAAAAGATAATGGGCAGATTCTCAGACACCTTTTACTGCTGAGAAGAAACTGACGCCAGTGAGTAGAACATTCAAGACTTTCACTGGCTTTCTCGAAATGAGTGACACTTACAAATGTGCATGAGAACTGGAGTAAGCTCACAGTCAATGAGGTTAGCTGAGACATTCGCACAGTTGAATCTCTACGTCAGATGGAAATCTACCATTTTTAATTATAGCCATCTGCTCAAGACATATATAAAATATTTCACAGTAGAGACAAGGACACATCACAGAGGAAAAAGAAAGGCAAAGAAATACTTAAAATTTATTTACAAAGTAATAAGGAAGAAATTGTAAAACATTTTGTTAAAAAATAGGACATTTACATCCCAATCTTCTGCTAAAAGGTAAAGCAGAAGACAGTACTCCCTGTCATATTCTTTTTACAATATTATGAGATACACCAGGAATGAGTACTTCCTAAATAATATACTCAGTTACCAGTGGTTGCAATGCCCTGACAGCCAAAGCAACCTAGTGTAGAATCATATTTTACAGATAAACTTAATTTAATTAATGTACTGATTATATATTTACAAATTTAAATTTTGGATGTTCATTGTGTTTTAAGAACTGCCTGATTTAACTTAACAATGGCACATTCTGTTGTGATAAGCTGTGTGAGGGATACGGGAGAATAGGGAACATAGAAAATGAAAAATAGATCTTTTTTGGGCAGTAGGGTGAATATTGGAGATGATTCGGTAAAATCTGAATTAGTTTCATCCACCTATTTAAATATTGCTCTTTAGTATGTTTTTTAACTAGCTAACGTAAATTTAAACATCACAATAGCAAATGTTACAACCCTAACAGGGTGACTGGTTGACAAACCAAATTTTAAAAGCTTGCTACAAAAACAGCTTTAAAGAGTCAGTGAGGAACAAAATATCCTAACTTATTTTGGAATTCATTAATCCACTAAAACGATATAATAATGTTTGAATTTGTATTTTTAATATTGATCTCAGTACTTTTCAGTTACTATAAAGAAAATGTCAGAAAGTAAATTTAGTTACATGCACATGTTAAGATGAATCAGGTAGCCCCTGATAATGTCATTCTTCACAAATCCACTTCCTGTTACACTAGAAGATCCCCATGTCAATCACAGATTAAATTCAAGCCCTACATTTTATTTTGATATTTATGAATGTCAATACTAGTTTACTTACATGATACTCTATAAATACCTGACGACAATTCATGATTATATGTTTACATGAGTTTACATGATTAGCCTAAACACTTGACGACTACAAAAATACAGTGGAACCTCTAGATACGAGTTTAATTCGTTCCAGCACTGAGCTTGTATAGCGAATTTCTCGTATCTAGAACAAACTTCCCCATTGAAAATAATGGAAATCCAGTTAATCCGTTCCGCACCCCAAAAATATTAACATAGAAGTCAATTTTCCTAACAAATAACACTGATAAATAATATATACTGTAGTCTACCTTTAATAAATAACACTGGTAAATAATATAACTGATTATTAAAAGAATCAAAACAGGTGTCCAAAGTGCAGTACAGCATTCAATAAATCTTTAAATAAATAATCCTTAAAACAGTTGTGAAGTGGAGGTTTAAAACACACAAGAATAATGTTGTGTTAAAGGATTGTTAAAACGTCAACAGGAAGCAGTCTTTAAAAAACAGATGACAATCCCCGGTGCTTCTTCTCTGTTAGCTTCAGCGTCTCATCTGCTTCTCCCATGCGGGCTCTGCAACAGGCGAGACACTCTTAATGCAGCTGACCTTCTCTACACCGTCCTGCTCCAGCTGTTTGGCTCGCCTGTTCAGCTCACTGTTCAGCTACACGCGAGCCTGCACTCGCTCGCTCTCCCGCACCGACTTCCTACTGCTGCTGCTTCCTGCCTCCTCCTGCAACCGCTGTTCTGTTCTGTTCTCTGTTCTCTCTTCTCTCCTCTCCGCTCCGCTCCTCTCCTCTCTTTTCTTTTACTTCTTCTCCCCCTTAACCGTCTCGCGCTTCTCTATATATGCGGGGAGGACATGGCAGCTGCAGCCCATCAGCCACAGGAACAATCATGGATGTGGGCAGTTTCCCACCTGTGCACTTAGGTGAGAAACGCAGACACCGCAGATCGCCCTGCGGCTCGCTACTGCTACCACGCCCCCTCGCTAAGCCGCGAGCTATACCCACAGCCTGGCTCGTGGTTCGTTACACGAGCCAATGCTCGTATTTAGATCTGAATTTTTCGCTCATACTTTCCTCTTATCTTGAATTTCTCGTATACAGAGGTGATCGTATCTCGAGGGTCCACTGTATTTAAAAAATGTGGTTACTATTAGTATTTATATTTTTTAATTTATATAACAGAAAAGGCACTATATTATCTCTCTATATATAAAGTCCAATTTCTGTCTATCTATCTATATTTCTGTCCGCTTTTCACGAGAGAACTACTTAACGGATTTAGATTTGGTTTTTTTCTATAATTTGCTTGAACATTCCAGTTGATTTTGCGACCTCTCATCACGATAAGTATCCAAGTTCGCTTGCGGTACCAATTTATTTGTGCAAATCCAAGAGAAACGGTGGGGCCCTCCTCACTCACTCCAGTCTCGGGGTGTATCTTACATCCACTTAGCTAGCAAACGAGAGAACTACTTAACGGATTTAGATCGGGTTTTTTTCTAGAATTTGCTTGAACATTCCGGGTTATTTTGCACTAAGAATCATAGTTCGCTTGCTGAAGTGATATATTCGTGGTAATCCGAGACAGAGACTGTGGGGCGAGGGGAGGGGGAAGTGTGTCATCAGGAGTGGGGAGTCGGTCTACCTCTGTGTTTTGGAGTGTACTTTGCCTTTGCTTAGCCAGCGATACCTTTTTGTTTATTGATTTTTAATGTTTGATCTGTTTCACTACAATGTGGGCAGAGCCCCAGGGGTCAGCTAGTCATTTATATTACAGATGTACTTTATTAAACTGAGTGGAATTTTCATTTTTGCCATTGTGTTGAATTAAGTATCGAGTATCATTTAATTTGAGATGTATTGGTATCGAATACAAAAATTCCTGTATATTGACATCCCTAAACTAGAGTGAAAGTAAACATTTTAGAATGCGCCAGTTTTTTCTACATCCTCTGAAAGATTCTTTGCAGGAGGTCAGGTAATATTACATGTGATTTAAATAGTTGAGCTAAAGGCCAAAAGAGCAAATCTAAGAATCGGAGAAGAGACTGCATACTGGAGCAGGGACCCCAAGGAGTAAGACAGGAAGAGGAACATCTTGATTTGTTCCTGTGAGTGTTTGTTGTTTTGGATACATTCCTTATGGTCCAGACAGCAGGGAAATTTCTTAGGTCTGTATGTTTGCCTGTCTTGAATAAATAATAATTATGCCTACAGAATAGAACAGAATTGCTAGCACTATGTGATGTCTCTGTTTCTATCGTCTCAGTGTTTGTTGCAATTTTTAGAAGGATAATAAATTCAAAATACCCTGTTGTAATAATAATAATAATGGTAAAATTGTTTAACAAAGTCCCTGAGGGTGGGCTTCTGTTTGGTTCTCTACTCTACCAACCATATGTCTGCTGCCCGGTTAGTGTTTCCCGCTAGCAGAAGTTCTTGGGTGGGGTTTGAGGCAAGCAATGTGTCTAGAAAGGGCCAGGGGTAGAGTCCAAAAGAAACTTTGAGTATTAAACATCTATTCATTAATAAACAAAGACTACTCAAATAAATAATCCCATAACTGATTTAAAATAAATTTTATTACCTTGAAATTGAAACTTGGCTCAAGCTAGTCATACACCTCTTCCTTCTGAAGGATACAAATATGCCAAGTCAAGTAAGCTCTGAACACAGTGGTGGTGTCATCTGCCTCTTAAACAAAGCTCTCAATCATTTAAAATTCCTTTGTTTTGTAAAGTGATGTTTATAGGGATTTAATCTGATATTCCATATTTATTGTGTATTAGCAAATGTGTTGTTATGGACTATTCTAATTCAGTTGAGCAAGTTTAATATAACAACACAGTATTAGGTGAATTTCATAAAAATATTACAAAGAACTTGCTGGATATAATATTTCTCTCACTCCCAAATGTGTGGGCCTTAAACAGGTCTAACAGTTTGCAGCAACATTACTCTGAATCTAATTACTGCCCTGTGTGCCATGTCTTTGAAAGTCACTTCCTAAGGATTAAAAGATAATTTGAAATAATATTTAGTTTTAATAGGAGGAAGAGGTAAGAGCTTGAGTACTTGAAGTGTTCTTAAGCTTTCACCCATTCATTCGTAAGAAAAATGAAAGGTCAAATTATTTAAGCAAGAGTCAGAATAATGATAAATTAAATAGACTGACTACGCTCAGTCATTTTTCTCAGATAACAAGAGTTTAATTGTACTGATGAACTCCATTAAGTCATCAGTGGATAACAGATCCTACATCCACTATGAGGCCTAGCCCTATCATGTCCCAAGATTTGGTCAGATGATATAAATTTGATTGTTTGACTGTGGTCATGCCAAGGATTATTTTTCATTTTAATGCTGTATTTTCAATTAATGAATAAACATCACTCTTAAGTTTTATTGACATATGTTGCATGTTATTGTTCTGGCACAAATCAAAACAAACAAAACAAAAGGGGGCTGAATTTCTTCAACTGTCCACATGGCACTAACCAAGAAAAGTTAAACAATTACATTTCTTTCATTGACTTTTGTTTGGACTATAATATTATCATCATACAAAATCTATGGACTAAACATCTGTGCTATGACTTCCTGACTGAATACAGATCTAGGGCGGCACGGTGGCGCAGTGGTAGCACTGCTGCCTCGCAGTTAGGAGACCCAGGTTTGCTTCCCGGGTCCTCCTTGCGTGGAGTTTGCATGTTCTCCCCGTGTCTGCGTGGGTTTCCTCCGGGCGCTCCGGTTTTCTCCCACAGTCCAAACACATGCAGGTCAGGTGGATTGGTGATTCTAAATTGGCCCTAGTGTGTGCTTGGTGTGTGGGTGTGTTTGTGTGTGTCCTGCGGTAGGTTGGCACCCTGCCCGGGATTGGTTCCTGCCTTGTGCCCTGTGATAGGATTCAGCGGGTTGGAAAATGGATGGATGGATGGATGAATACAGATCTAACAATTTTATTATGAACCTAGAGATCACCACAGTTTTGTGCTCAACCTGCTGTTCTCCTTCTATATTCAGACCACATGCAATGAATTTGTAATGCACAAGATGACCAAAAAAAATGACCAAAACCAGACCAGGACCTGCACTGATCTGCCCAGAAATGGGCTCACCCTAGGCAGCCTGACACTAAACTCTACTGGCAGGCTTCAAGGCCTGTTCGCACCCAAAATGGAACACAGGTTTTACAAGTTCAAAAATACTTTTAAATCTCCAAAATGCACATAAATGCTCTTCAAGAAAGAAGGAAACCACAAACATCTGGCTTTTAGGATAACAAAGAAACAAGTATCTTTTTAAATAAAGAAGTTGAGGCTAACAAGTCCAAATTGTAATCCAGAGAACAGTACTCTACAAACAAAGTACAAATCCGCAATAACCAGAAAAATACAATAATACTCACAGCTGAAATGAATTTCACAACAATCATAATGAAGTTTTGTTGGAACCTTCTGCTAACCACAATATCAAGGCTGAACATGGTGCCATAGTAGTGAAGCCGCAGTGGCCCTGCCTTCCACAAAATACAAGGGGTAATGGTTAAGGGTTCACATTCACAATACATAATGATATTAACAACAACTACATAATAACAAACAAGCAAAATGTACTTAAGCCAGGGAACAAACCCTGGCTGAAACACGACAATGTATCAAAATATAGTCATCACTTCATTTGTTTACATGAAAGTCATTGGCCAGTCTGCAAGAACATTAAGCTTCTTAGGGAACTCTGTAAAAAAACAACAGCTCAACACCAGCAAAATAAAAGAACCCGTTATTGATTTCATAAACACTTGGTGGGGATTCCCCACCTTTAAAAATTAGCAGTGCTACTTTAGAAACAATGAGCAGCTTTAAAGTCTTAGTAGATCATCACTTATGGTGTCACAGCAACAGTTCTTTTGCTGAGGAGACTTCATTTTTGTGGAGGCTCTCATGTCATCACTAGCTTTGACGGGTACACAGCGGAGAATATAGTGATTGACTGTGTCACAGTCCTGTACGGTTAGGGCACAAAGGCAAATCAAAACTGCCCTGAAGTGGTTAGTTAAAAATGAACCATGTTCCCACCCAGACAGGGCACTGTGATGACTGAAGTGATGATTTTTTATTACCTCAGACGTCCAACACCCCAACAGCAAACTGGTTGGCCTTCTACCAGCCAACAAGAAGTATGATAGCGTTTCATGACAAACCAAGTATTTTTTACTTGTAGGCCAAATTCACATTAATTCACCTGCTTGTCTTATCGCTAAAGTCATTTCTTTTAGGCGCCTGTACTACCAATTTGCTGCTATTAAGCATTCTGAACATCAGTTACATGCACTGTCAGGTTCTTGCTTGTTCTGGTTGGTTACATCTTGGTACGCACGTGGGAGTAGGAGGGCTTTGTATGGACCAAGTTAAGGTAATTCCACGCCAGGCCAGGGGGTGGCGGGGTGCACTAAATCTTCTCTTGTTGTCTCTACAGACCAGCCGCGGGAAAACCTATCTGACTTAACATTAAAGATGTCACTTCTGCTTCTGGCACCCAGGAAGACCTCACTTCTGCTTCCAGGACCCAGAAAGACGGCACTTCCGGTCCTGGCACCCAAAAAGACATCACTTCCAGTTCCAACCCATAAGATGACGTCAAAAGAAGGTCACTTTCGGTTCCCATACGTCAATTCCAGGTTAGCCACTTTAAACCGCCATCTTTCCAAACCTTAGTCAATTCATGTCTGCACTCTAAACTAGTCACTTGTCTGGAAAACCTAACCCATTACAGCCAGGGGTATTATACGGGTAGCTGCTCCAAACCTTTTCAAGTGTGTTGGGTCTGATCATTTTTACAACTTGAAATGTGTATGTTTTAATTTGGTACTGTTTATTATTTATTTACTATTTTGAGCAACAGGTACACTCCCAAAATGACCCTGAAACCAGATAATGCCAGGGAAGGCCTAGAACTATGATGAAAAACTGCTGATTAACAAAATAATCAAGGGAGGAGAAATACTAGAAGAATTAAAGTAACAAAATAAAGAGGAAAAAAGAAAAATATAGGCCACCTATTGGGCCTGGTTCACGCAGGTTTGTACAATGAAGTACCTCATGCACTTGTCCACCTTTAAGCGTTAGAAAAATCGTCATGCACACTTTCTGTACCTTTTCCACTACCTTTCTTGACAATCATCCTGAACTTGTCCTATTATTAGGCCAAGCAACGACAAGGTGGTCTGGAGACTCCAATGAGTGTCATTATTGTACAGTGGTGTGAAAAACTATTTGCCCCCTTCCTGATTTCTTATTCTTTTGCATGTTTGTCACACAAAATGTTTCTGATCATCAAACACATTTAACCATTAGTCAAATATAACACAAGTAAACACAAAATGCAGTTTTTAAATGATGGTTTTTATTATTTAGGGAGAAAAAAAATCCAAACCTACATGGCCCTGTGTGAAAAAGTAATTGCCCCCTTGTTAAAAAATAACCTAACTGTGGTGTATCACACCTGAGGTCAATTTCCGTAGCCACCCCCAGGCCTGATTACTGCCACACCTGTTTCAATCAAGAAATCACTTAAATAGGAGCTGCCTGACACAGAGAAGTAGACCAAAAGCACCTCAAAAGCTAGACATCATGCCAAGATCCAAAGAAATTCAGGAACAAATGAGAACAGAAGTAATTGAGATCTATCAGTCTGGTAAAGGTTATAAAGCCATTTCTAAAGCTTTGGGACTCCAGCGAACCACAGTGAGAGCCATTATCCACAAATGGCAAAAACATGGAACAGTGGTGAACCTTCCCAGGAGTGGCCGGCCGACCAAAATTACCCCAAGAGCGCAGAGACGACTCATCCGAGAGGTCACAAAAGACCCCAGGACAACGTCTAAAGAACTGCAGGCCTCACTTGCCTCAATTAAGGTCAATGTTCACGACTCCACCATAAGAAAGAGACTGGGCAAAAGCGGCCTGCATGGCAGATTTCCAAGACGCAAACCACTGTTAAGCAAAAAGAACATTAGGGCTCGTCTCAATTTTGCTAAGAAACATCTCAATGATTGCCAAGACTTTTGGGAAAATACCTTGTGGACTGATGAGTCAAAAGTTGAACTTTTTGGAAGGCAAATGTCCCGTTACATCTGGCGTAAAAGGAACACAGCATTTCAGAAAAAGAACATCATACCAACAGTAAAATATGGTGGTGGTAGTGTGATGGTCTGGGGTTGTTTTTCTGCTTCAGGACCTGGAAGGCTTGCTGTGATAGATGGAACCATGAATTCTACTGTCTACCAAAAAAATCCTGAAGGAGAATGTCCGGCCATCTGTTCGTCAACTCAAGCTGAAGCGATCTTGGGTGCTGCAACAGGACAATGACCCAAAACACACCAGCAAATCCACCTCTGAATGGCTGAAGATAAACAAAATGAAGACTTTGGAGTGGCCTAGTCAAAGTCCTGACCTGAATCCAATTGAGATGCTATGGCATGACCTTAAAAAGGCGGTTCATGCTAGAAAACCCTCAAATAAAGCTGAATTACAACACTTTTGCAAAGATGAGTGGGCCAAAATTCCTCCAGAGCGCTGTAAAAGACTCATTGCAAGTTATTGCAAACGCTTGATTGCAGTTATTGCTGCTAAGGGTGGCCCAACCAGTTATTAGGTTCAGGGGGCAATTACTTTTTCACACAGGGCCATGTAGGTTTGGATTTTTTTTTCTCCCTAAATAATAAAAACCACCATTTACAAACTGCATTTTGTGTTTACTTGTGTTATATTTGACTAATGGTTAAATGTGTTTGATGATCAGAAACATTTTGTGTGACAAACATGCAAAAGAATAAGAAATCAGGAAGGGGGCAAATAGTTTTTCACACCACTGTATATTGTATATCTTGTAATTATTTTATTTTACCTGATATCTTAAAAATATTTGGTTCAAATCTTCTGTAAAATAGAGCCGTCCATCCATTTATTCCACTTGTAAGATCCCATGGCACTGCAGACTATCCTATGAGCATTGAGTGCAATCAAAAACCAACTCTGGATGGAAGTCACCATCATTCAATCATACTGGGTCAATTCAAGGAAATTGGTTAACCTAACTGTCACATCTTATTGACAAATGACAAACTGCATTACATGTCAAAAGCCCAGTATAATATGGAAGAACAAGTTTAAAACCCACACAGACGGTGATAAAGCTAGGATCTGAATTGTGATGCCTGTAACTGTAAGCCATCAACACAGAACACTTTCTAACACATTGACTGCTGGACCATTTATTACCAGGACACTGCAGTCTAGGTCACTGCATGTATGACAAATAATGAACTCTATCAAAATTCTTAAAGAAATGTATTAGAAAGTTACAGGTTTTTTTCAACAGGAAACTGTTAATTACAGTATTTTGACCAGCAACATGACAAAAAAATCTCCATTTGAATGAGAGACCTCAAAGCACTTTGCAAACAGCAGGCTTAGAAGAATGCATCCCATAAATATAACACATTTCATTGCAATGTCCATACTTGTTGCACACAACACATTTGGTAATTTGTGACTGTTTGCACTTAGTGGGTGGCAGAATGTCCATGTAGTGCTGTTGACGTTCATGACAAGTCAGACGCCTTGTGATGAAGAAACACCATCAGAGCAACTATCCACATCAGTGCCAGAGCCTGCAGATTCCAAATTGTTCTCCATCACTGTCTTTATCATCAAAATAGTCATCTTGCAACAAATCACGTTGTTTTAGAACATCAGCAGCTTTATACCTTTTACACAATGACATAACTACAGACTGTATATTTATAGCACTATTTTCTGCAAGCTGCTGAGCCTAAAAAAAAATTAAAATTGAATGGCTATCCACTATATGGCAGCACCATGGTAGATAACTGGGTTGAGGCAGCAAAGCTCAGCAGCAAGCTGGCTGCGTCTATAGTGGCTATATACTGAGATATGAGTTCCTGTATACTTTATGTCGCGTCTTGATAGGTTTAGTGAATTACAAATTAACTTGCATCTCGCAGTCAAAGTGTTAACTGTGTTGTGCTATATAAATTGGTTATTCAGATTCTAATTTTTCATAACACAGTGAAGGGAACAGGATTTAATCCGAGACACTGACATAAATACTCAAAAGAACGATTTAGAATGACCCATCAACTTAACATATTTTAGAAAATCAAATAATCCTGGAGTGGCTTGACATAAAAAAAATAAATAAATAACAAAAGCATACAGACATAGGCAGAATGTACAAAACCCAGATTTAAACCTAATACTTTAAAGATGTGATCCATCTCATGTGCTGTCCTTATTAATAATAAAAACATCTGCATGTTCTCCCCGTGTCTGCGTGGGTTTCCTCCAGGCACGCCGGTTTCCTCCCACAGTCCAAAGACATGTAGGTTAGGTGGACTGGCGATTCTAAATTGGCCCTAGTGTGTGCTTGGTGTGTTTGTGTGTATCCTACGGTGGGTTGGCACCCTGCCCCGGATTGGTTCCTGCCTTGTGCCCAGTGTTGGCTGGGATTGGCTCCTGCAGACCCCCGTGACCCTGTGTTCGGATTCAGCGGGTTGGAAAATGGATGGATGGATGGATAGAAAGTTACAAGTGCAGTAAATTAATCAGGGTTGTCCAAATTTGACATCCAACTGTGTATAGTAAATAATCATTGTTCTGAAGGGAACATCAAGTGTACTCTTAGTCCATAAAAGTGGTCCTTGAACACTGGGATACCATAATATAACTAGGTGGCGGCATAAATTGAACACAGTAGCACGTACTTTTGTCACTTTAAAATATAATGGTATTATTAATCCCCACATCCCCACCTTTCACTTGCTATATATTGCCTTTGATTCCTGTATGTCTAATCATTTTCATCTGATGATAACACCTGGTAGGTTGTCAAAAGCTTAGGAATAAAAACTATTTTAAGGTACATGACAAATTTTCTCCCTTTGTGGATATCTAGCTACAAATATGTGAACTGTATCACAGACCTTTGCATATCTTATATATAAACGTCTTCGCATGGAAGTGTATTTGTCTTTATGTCTGTCTGGCCCGGAAGTGTGAGGCTACAGCATGAAGCTCAAAGAAATCGACTCTGTCACCAAAGTGAAACCTCTGAGGAAAGAGAAACTTGCTTAGCCGCAAGTGCACAACCAATGTGACTGACTGATTGAAGTGCCAGAATCCATGGTTTCTTGGAGCCCAGGCTTTTTACAGCCAGTGTATAATATACAGTATATATATATATGGGGGGGAGGGAGCTGAACACACGCTAAGAAGATGCGGACGGATCAGCTGCTGGCTCACTGCTGTCGAGCTGCGTGTTCTACTTGTCGCGCTGCACATCGATCATTTAAAAGCCTGTACAGCAGCTGTCCTTTTGTCTCACTGCTTTGTCTAGCGGGATGTTACAGTGTCTCTCGCGGGACGTCAAAGTGTCTTCCGAGAAGATAACGTCTTGAAGTTTTTTTTTATTTTAATATATATATATATATATATATATATATATATATATATATATATATATATATATATATATATATATATATATACACATATATATATATACAGTATATACAAAATATTATCTTAAAAAAACAAATCAGTATATGAGGACTGTTTGTTTATTCCATAATAATCATTCCATTAAATTGGAAATTCTATATGTTTTATTTACAAACTAATGAAGCATGTCTCACTTTCTAGTGAAATGTTGAGAGACTTTTTAACTGTTCTTGAAATGAATACTGTATAGCCTTTGAAATCGAAATATGCACCATCGACACATATTCTACTTTTATAATGCATGAATCACAAGAAAATTAAATTGATATATGAGGAACAAATTAGCTGTATAGTATGGCTCTTTGGGGAGTACAGTGGTGATCAAAGTTCTCTATGTTGCTCGTAGGATCTTAGGAAGTAACTTTGTAAAGTTTGGTTCTGATGCCTCAAAGTCTGTATGGATTTTCTTCCAGGTATTCTGGTTTAAGGAGGTCTTTATTAGGCTGGTCCTGGGTGTTTCTGGTGTCACTTCATAACCACCAGAAAGCACTTCCAGGTCAGCTACATTCCCACAGAGACTCCTGCAAATACCAGAGTTGTCCCTAGTGACCTGTGGGATTATTTCTCTTACTGAGGTTATGTTGGTTCAGCATATTGGCCAGGTAAGGGTAAATGCTCTTCTGTACCTAGATGTCCAACACTATATATATATATATATTGCAATGTACTAGCACCCTTATCTAGGATTGCTTCCTCTTTTCAGTCTAGAATAGCGTTTGGATGTTATTATAGGAATATAATTCTTTTTTAGGCAGATGCCTGCACTCAATTCAAAATACAATACAACAGAGCCCACAATATAGAACAAACCCCTAAGATGTGCAAAAAAAGCTTAGCACTGCACATGATTCACTAGGCATATAATTAAGCAGAGTAAGTCAGTCAGGCAGTCAGTATAAATATACACATCAATATTTTTGCAGCACAGTCTAATCCCGTATGGGGCCTATTCAGTTTTCACACAATTCCCCCAACTTCACATAGTTCATTTCAGCCGTGTAGTAAAATACTATATTTGAACTTTCAGTCAGTAAGACCAAAACACAAAGCAACAGAGCAGAGTTGGAATACATTTGTGCAGCATTTAAAGGTTACGGAAATCACCCTTTTTTTTCTCTGTTCTTAAGAAAAACTAACTTACCATATGGCAGGTCCATGTTTGCATCTACCTGGAAGCTGACATTTACCATATTTCTTCTTTTCTTCTTAAATGCGATAGATGAAACTTTTTTATGCACACCTGGATCTTAAAATATTGCAGACAGTACAATGTTCTTCAGTTAGTGCAGGAAGGTGTTGTTGGTGCAAGGTAAGGCCTGTAATCCTACTGTTATCTTATTGATTCTCCTAATCTGGACAAATGTGGGTGGGAAGGTTAAATAGTAACCAGCCTCTTGTGGAGACCAATCTATATTGCACCTGTGACCATAGTAACTAGAAGATAGAAACTCAAACATGGCTTTATTGCTTTTTTTTTGCTCTATTCTGCTTCTGTTCCTGTCAGATGTATCAATACCTTTGTTTCAAAAACCTTTTTTTTCCTATGTAAAATTTCATGCCTATGTAAAATTTCATGTTCAGTTTACATGAGGAAAAACACATTTTAGGGGATAGAAATGAAATGCATCCTGTAAGCAGCATCCATTTTTTAAAATTATGTCTAAATATTATTTCTCATGTTATAATGACTGAAATGAAGGACATAGTATTAGTGCTGCCACATCACATGCTTTGAAAACGAGGTTCAGATTCGAGCCTGAGAATTATCTGTATTACGTTTGCAAGCTCTTCCTGTGTCTTCGTGGGTTCTTCCCCAGGCCCTCTGGCTTCACCTGCACATCCTAAATAGATGCAGGTCAGGTTCATTTATGAAACTGTGTTGATATAAGTAAGTATGAGTGTAGGATAGATGGCACCCTGTCTAAAATATTCTCCTACCTTTCACCATATGCTGCTAGATGTGTTCCTACTCCCCAAAAGCCTAACACAAATTAAAACACACTAATTAGAAAACAATTTGATTGGAGATAATTATGCAAGCCACTGTCATTTCACTGACCATTATTAATTAGTACAATATTAGGAAAGAGTGATCAGATAGTAGGATTTATTAGAATAATTTATTTACTCCTGTTAAATTTACTTTTAACAACAATGAAAGCAATGACGATTAACACTAGTGAGATATGTAGAATCGTGTTGAATGGAGAAGATTAGAGCAGATGGACTCTTTTGTGTATTTGGGAAGTAGAGTAACAAATGGGGCTGAATGTGTGAGTGAGGAAAAAATTGAGGCTGGCCATGGGCTAAATTGAACAAGTTAAGGAAAAAAATCAGCCAGCACCACCATGAAACAAGATATGTGGTGTTGTGTTGGATGAAAAAGACTTGAGCAGCTTTTGTGTGTTTGGGAGTAGAGTCACAAATGATGCTTACTGAGTGGGTGAGGAGAAGTTGAAGCTTACCAAGGGCAAGGCAGTGATGGTTAAGTTGAAAACGATATGGAAAAACAAATCAACCACGAAGCTGCGATTGATGAAAGCCTTGGTCTGGCTGGTAGCAACATATGGACGTGAGGCCAGGATCATTAAGAAAGAACAACAGAGACACATCCAGGGTTTTGCGAGCAAATATATTAGAAAATTGCTGAGAGTCTTATGGATAAAGCTGTTGATCACTGAACAAGTTTACAAACTGGCTAGTGTGGAAAATGAACTGCTTAATCACATTAAAGCCTACAAACTAAGGAACTTTGGGCATGTGATGAGACAAACGCAATATAACATTGACATAAGTGTGATGACAGGACTTGTGTAAGGGGTCAGAGGGCATGGAAGACTGAGAATATGCTGTGTAATGCATGCGCCTCCAAGGATCACCTTCTGAGGTCAGCACTACCACTCCAGGACACCAGAGGGTGTGATCATTAAATCTCTTATCTGTCTTATTTTCCACAGCTCAGAGAAGACAATCACTGAGGGCAAATCACTGAGGGCAAATGGCCGCGCCCCTTCAGGTATGAGAGATATTAAAGTGATGTGCACTCGAAAGCTGGTGTCTCATTCGGGAGATGAGTTAATTGCATTGCGGAGCTCCGACCCCATGACTGGACCACTCTCCACAGTCTATCATTTTGAAGCCTGCCTGTTATTTTTTTGCAAGTCAATGGGGTGGCCCAGCTGGCACCCCAACATTTTTTTTCGAGACTTCTCTTTCCCTTGACCAATTACAGCAGGTATGACAGCATAATTATGCCATGGCTACAAATGGGTTAAATTGGTTGTGATGTTCATAGGCTTGAGTCCAAAAGAGAACTGACTGTAAAATGAAAAGATGGCGGCTTTAAACACCGAGGAAGTGACGTTATCGGAACCGGAAGTGACGTCTTCTGGATTGGAAGTGACGTCATCCATGGCGTGGTAGTACTAATCTTAAAGTCTTTCAGCTGTCTCCCAATCGCACATGTGTGACAGTGGTAATTGAGGCAGAAGGTGCTGGATGGCACTGACCCATTTGTGGAGTGACATGACATGTTCATCCCTTCCAGAGCCAGTTCTGTATTGTGCACTGTAGTTTCCAAAGGTTTAAGCAACATTAATCTATAACAGTAATCTCTTCCTGCTGCATCTGTATTCAGTGAGGGCTTATGTTTGAGTTAATTGATTTTTGGTTACATTTTAGTGTTATGCAGTTGCATTTGGAGTGAGTGGGTTCAGCAAATTAAACATCTAGATTTGGGAATGTGTTGTTTAATTATTAGGTGTGTTTGCATATAACTGTGATGCAGCGTGTCAGGGATCCATGGCTGTGCAAAGTATTTTAAAAACAGTGAGGCTCATTCTTTGTGGGTGAAGTCAGAAAGTTGAGCGACCCCAGGGTGTTTAATGGGGAAATTGGCAGATTGCTCATTGACATGCAAGCATTCCTCATTGATGCTCCATGGGTTTTTTAAAAAACACCTACACTCGCAAGGATAAAAAGGGTCTGACTAGCAAGAACAGGGTGAAAAAGAGAAATCAAGAAAGGAAGGATCAAGAATGAGTGAAAATGAAAAAATCAAAGAGGGAGGAAGAGAAAGGGTGTCAGGATCAGGTGTTTGAGATGGTGTGGAGAAGAAGAGGCGAGGTGGTCAGGATGTCCCATGGGGAGCGAGAGGAATGTCACTCCAGGTGTTGGGTTGCTCCTGTTCAGCATTAAGAGTAGTGGGATCAGCCGATATCCCCCTGATTCATACTACTTGTGCCAAAGGATGATAGTGAGATGAGGGACCCGGGATTGGTGGGTTTCTACATGGTTGGTTGGGGGCTGAAGTTAATTGGCCATGCTCACTGGTGTCTCAGCCTGCTGAGAAGACCAGGACAGTGAGTAGGCAAGACAAGGTAGAGAGAAAATAAAGAATAAACTCCCAACGAGACTTTTTTTTTCTCTGCACTAACCCACCGCCTTTTATCTGTCTTGACTCCCGGCTCGTGTGCAGTAATTACCACTCCATCGCTGCCTCAATGTTAATTTTCGTATTAAGCAGTTTCATGCATTCACGTGTACATCTTGGATCCAGCATGAGTTAAATTGATGAGTTATGGTAAAACCCACTAAAAGCACTCATAAATTAATCCATTATAACATTCCCAATCTCATCTCACCATAGTAGGTTCAAGTTCAAAGCAAATAATCTTTTTAGCTTACAGACCCGAGGGAGACATGTTGCTCAGGAGTCAGTTAATTATCAGAAAGAGTGGAGGCACCTGGTAATTCTTGCCAACATGTAGTCCATGCACATCATGGAAGAGGGGAATGGATACAGAGCATAACCAGTTTGGACACGCTTCTTGCCTGATAAAATCCATTGACCTGGGCATGTGGCTCCCAACAAGTCCTGGGTACTATAGTGGCTTTTGATTAGCTCATGGAGTTTGCAGAACTGGCAGATGATGGTGCCTCTGACAGATGAGTGGTGTGAATGTACAGGTAGTGGATGAGGCAGACAAGAAAATGCTGACCTGCATGGAAGGAGATTGGAGTGGTGACTGTAGCCAAGGAAAAGATGGTGGTGTCATCCATCAAAGATCTAATGATCCTTTTAAGGTGTGTCTACTAATATGTAGCCCATGTACATCATGGAAGAGGGGAATGGATACAGAGCATAACCAGTTTGGACATGCTTCTTGCCTGGTAAAATCCATTGGCCTGGGCATGTGGCTCCCAACAAGTCCTGGGTAGTATAGTGGCTAGCATTGTTTCAGCACTAGATCCATTATGCCTGTCTCCCAACCACTTCCTTTTATAATGCAATATTTGATCACAATGGTCTTATATTCTGCCTGCAGCATGTGCAATCTTAAATGTGCATACAGCTAATTGCATTTTTGTTATGTTGGCTTGGGTTTAATGCATTTCTGTGGTTAACTCTATTATCTGTGCTTTAGCTCATCTGCTAGACTGTGTTGTGATTTATCTCACAATCAACTAAAGTGGTGTGTGACCTTCAAAAAAATAAACCCAGAAAGCAAACTGGAATTCCACCAGCCTTTTCAGAGGAAGTACATCAAAAGTCAGCCTAGCTTACATTTAAGTTACTGGCTTTGACCTACACCTGGAAAAATATGCTTCACTCTCAAAGTTCAAAAATGTATTCTTTAATATCCTAAAACACACTGAAAATGTCCCACAAGGGAGAGGATCACCGTCAACCACTGGCTCATACAAAATAAGGCCATGAGAAATCCTTATAAAGGAGGATTTATTGTGTGGAAAAAAAGTTCAAATAGCACAATTTATCAAAGAAGGACTCGTGTAAAAGTCAATCTGAGTTCCAAATTGAAATCCATAAGAATAATACAAGTAACAGTAGCAAAATTTCAAGCACCAAAGCGAAAATCAAGGAAAATCACAATACTCACAAGAACTGCCAAAATCTAACAGATTGCATTCAAATGAACCACAAGAACTTACTATTCCAGCCTGCATTTAAAGTCTGGAGGCACCCCCTAACAAATAGGTAAGGGTGGTCCCACCTCTTGGTGTTCCAGCCACAAAATTATAAATATAGCAGAACATTTTTCTCACATATAGATACTGAGCATACATTTTATATGACTAGACCATTTGTAAACATACATAATAATATTCACATAAATGCTAGTAATAATAAATAGACAAAAAGACTTAAAAAAGGAATTTAAACATAAGCCAGGAGAGGAACCTGTTCATAAGGGCACTTACGTCTTGTTATGAACTTTCTCTTCAATCGTGCCTGATTGATTAGAGCATTAGCATTGCTTCCATTCATTTATTTTAAAATCTCTTGACATTAGACTGCAGAAGCAAGGCTGGATTCAGTTTTATATTGAAAGCTGATATTGACTCGTGCCCACCCACAGAAATCCAAATGCCTGGCGAAAGATTTGTCTTTGCAAAAACATGCAATATTTCTGTGAAGTGACACAGTATTATAAGAATAAGTTTAAGTAGTAATACAGTAACACATATCTTTTTTAAAATAACACAGGTATTTTCACTTCAATAAAATAGGTGCTATGTTGGTATACTTGTTACTTAAAATGGCATATTGTGCACAACAATTAATTAATTTGCCATAATATGAACAGAGAAACTTTATATATCAGTCTATGAAGGCTTGTTACAGCATACACAGTAAACAGTAAGACTACAAGGCTTTGCCCACAAGAGTACACCTGGGGATCGGTCTGTCCTTGAGGTTATCACACCAAATTCCTGCATGGAAGGAAAATTGTTTTAGGAGTTTATCTAATGGATGAAATTGAAATTCTGCACATTTTATTTTAGTACTTAAAAATAGTTCATGATGAGTACTTTATAAGTACTGTCATATTTATAATGTAAATTTAAATAAAATTATTCTAATACAGCAAATCAAAGTTCATTTTCGATTACTTATAGTAAGCTAAACAGACTTTTTGTGGTAAAGTAAAAATAAAAAAGACCTGTTTTGCCTGTTGTGTAATAAGATAGTCATGTGATTTATTAAATACAGTGGTTTTAGAAAGTTTTCAGACTCCTTCATATGCTGCACACTTTATTGTGTTGTACATATAATTTTAAATGGATACATTGCATTTTTTGTCCATCAATTTACACTGAATAACTCATAATAACAAAGTAAAAACGTGTTTTCAGAGAGGTTTACAAATTTATTAAAACTCTCTCATTCATATAAATATTCACACCCTTAATTTCAGCTTCCACTCTTCTTACATAAGTCTCTACAAGCTTTGCACAACTGGATTTGAGCAGTTTATCCCGTTCTTCCTGGCATATCCTTTCAAGCTCTGTTAGATTGGATGGGTCATTCCACAGATGTCCTATGGGATTTAAGTCCAGGCCTTGGCTGGGCCACTCAAGGACAGTCAGAGACTTACTCCGAAGCATCTCCAGCATAGTCTTCGCTGCAAGCTTCAGGTCAATGTAGTCCTATCAATTATGGAGAATCCACTGCATCCACTTAATAGTATCATCTCCAGACAGAAGAGCAGCTTCAGCGACAGACTGCTGTCACTGTCCTGCTCCACTGACAGATTGAGGAGATCGTTCCTCCCCCAAACTATGCGACTCTTTAATTCCATCCGGGGGGGTAAACGTTAACATTTAACATTATACATAGTTATTGTCTGTTTTTCACCTGCATTATTATCATTCTTTAATTTAATATTATTTATTGTATCAGTATGCTGCTGCTGAAGAATGTGAATTTCCCATTGGGATTAATAAAGTATCTATCTATCTATCTATCTATCTATCTATCTATCTATCTATCTATCTATCTATCTATCTATCTATCTATCTATCTATCTATCTATCTATCTATCTATCTATCTATCTATCTATCTATCTAAATGTCACCTGTTACCCCAGTTTGCCTGCTTTCATCCTTCCCTCAATTCTGACCAATCTACCTGCCCCTACTGCTGAGAAGAACCCCCATAGCATGATTCTGCCACCACCATTCTTCACTATATGAGTGGTATTAGGCAGGTGATTAGCAGTGTGTGGTCTTTTCCAGACATAGTGCTTGGAGTTCTGCCAGAAGAATGCAATCTCATCAGATTGTAGAATCTCTTCCTCAGGCTCTAAGACACTTTTAAATGCCATCATAAATCTTTTAATCAAAAGTGGCTTCTGTCTAACCACTCTACCATGAACCCCTGACTGGTTCCCCCTTCACAGCAGAGGACTTCTGGAGCTCTCTTAAAGTGACCATTGGGTTATTGGTCACCTCTGTGACCATGACCATTCTTGCCTGGTTACTCAGTTTAAGCCACTAAGAAGGGATGGTTTTAGGCGGGTGATGAACAGTTGCTGGTTTCTACCTAAAGACTTTAGTTTATGTCTCATTAGACCAGAGAATCTTTTACCTGAGGCTGTCAGGTACCTTAAAACTGTCTGCCTTTAACTAAAGAGTGGCTCCCATCCAGCCACCATACCAAAAATATCTGATTGATAGAATGCTGCCAAGTTGGTTATCCTTCTGACAGGTTCTGCTGTCTCAGAAGAGGCTTCTGAAGCTCTGATAAAAAGTGACCATTTGGGTTTGTGTTCACCTCTTTGACCAAGGTTCTGATTGTCTGGTTACTCAGTTAGGCTGGATGGCCAACACTAAGAATAGTCCTGGTGGTTCCAAACTTCTTCATTTTCACAAGTGTAGAGGCTGCTGTGCTCTGGGGAATGCTCAACTCTTCAGAAATAGTTTGACTTTCTTGTCCTGATCTATCCCTCCCCACACTCTGATCATTGTGGTCTACAGAGAGTTCCCAGGACATGCATTGTGAATTGCAGACCTTATATGCACAGGTATGTTCCTTTTTAACTGCCACAGGTGGACTCCGATCAAGTTCTAGAAACATCTCAAAAAGAATTAATGCAAACATGATGCACCTGACCACACTCTTGACTGGCACATTAAAGGGTCTAAATACTTATACAAATGAGAGATTTCAGCTTTTGATTTCTAAACATCTTAAACCTTCCTGAAATCCTGTTTTCACTTTGTCTTTATGGGTTATTTAATGTAGATTGATGGGAAGAAAATACAAATTTTATCTATTTAAAATGAAATCTGCAACACAGTAAAGTGTGCAGAATGTGAAAGGGCCTGAACACTTTCTGAATTCACTGTAAATTTGGTGTATTCATTTTGAGTGCTGTTCTGTTTCCAAGTCCACAATCTTGTATTTTCAAATAAAATACAGCTACAGCAAAACACCTGGCATTACTCACATCAAACTATAAAATATATGCACATACCGCCACCACAATGGATCTAAAATAAAGCAATCGATATGTAATTGAAGTGTAGACTTGCAGTTTTAACTTAAGGGGTGTAACAAAAATATTGTATGAGCCATTTAGAAAAGACAGACATTTTTATACATGGTCCCCCTATTGTGCCCTGCATGTAGGCCCTCCAACCTGCAGGGAAAAACTTGGGGGTTGGTGGCAGAATTGGCAGTCCAGCCACCATACAAAAACTCACATTGGTTCCATTCCATTTGAACTAGTGTGATGATGAGGTGTCACCCATTGCATAGCTGCACTCGGGTCCTAATCTGGGATCCTGAGTTGGTTTCTCATGTGGTGGGTGCGTCAAGGTGCTGTGTTAGTGCGTTCTCCTAAGATCCTCCATCCTCCCCTATTGTCAGGGGCTCAAAAGCATTTGGACAAACTAACATAATAATGAATATAATTATCATTTTCAATATTTGGTTGAAAATCCTTTACAGTTAATGACTGCCTGAAGTCTGAACCCAAGGTCATCTCCAAGTGCTGGGTTTCCACCCTACTGATGCTTTGCCAGGCCTTTACTCCAACTGTCTTCAGGTGCTGCTTGTTCGTTGGACTTTCTGTCATCAGTTTTGTCTTCAGCAAGTGAAATGTCCAGTTGGGTTGAGGTCAGTTGATTGACTTGTCCATTGAAGAATATTCCACGACTTTGCATCGAAAAGCATTTGGTTTGCTCTCACAGTATGTTTTGGCTCATTGTCCATCTGTACTGTAAAGCGTCATTCTATCAGTTTTGTAGCATTTGTCTGAATCTGAGTAGACATTATAGCTTTGTACATCCTATGATTTTTGTCAGTATTGGTATTATCAATAATGACCAATGACTGACTTCCATCGTCAGCCACGCATACCCATGTCATGACACGGCCACCACCATGTTTCACAGATGATGTGGTATTCATCGGATCATGAGCTGTTCCTTCTCTTATCCATACTCTTCTCTAACCATCATTCTGCTACATATTGATCTTAAATACATTTGTCCAATGAAACCTGTTCCAAAACTGGACTGTTGTTTTTTATTTATATATTTTCTGGTTAAGTCTAATCTGTCTTTGCTATGCTTGAGGTTTACCAGTGGTTTGCACTTTGTGGTAAACCCTAAGACTTTCGTGAAGACTTCTCTTGATTGTAGACTTTGGCAATGATAGGCCTACAGAACAGATGATGTTCTTGTTTTGACTAAATGTTGTTTCTTCACCAAGGAAAGTATTCTGCAATTATCCAACACAGTTGTCTTCCATGGCTATCCAGGCCATCTGGTGTTGCTGAGCTCAACAGCACATTCCTTCTCTTTAAGAAGATGGTATTCAAGGCTACATACTATATTAATCTACATACAATTCTAGTATGCCTTATTTTGGGATTCTAGAATTTTATTTTATTTTATTACTGTATATACTTTTAGAGTTTGCTACTAATTTCCATTGTAATTAATGCTGAAAAGGTAGAGTCTGCTTTAATGTGGACACGTGCTGAAACCCAGCCTCTGAGGGTCACAGTCTGAATATTCTTATTTGGTGAGTATTCGTTAATAGTTCAAATTTGAATTAAGTGTAGCACACATTAAGTTAAGCTGCTAAGCCTAAGAGTTTTTTTTCTGAAACACACGCTAAGAAATAGCACTTAGCCTTGCATATGAATTATTATTTATGTAACACATGTTATGAAAGCTGCCTAGCCCCTGAGGTTTTATTAAAGAGCACTCACTACTTAAACTGCCTTAATCTCTGAGGTTATAGATAAATTGCGACAATTAGCCATAGTCATACTGCTTTATAAGGTTACCAGTAACAGCTCACTGCACGATGATGTGCAGTGAATCCACTTGACTTGAGCATTCCTAGTTTTCATCCTCTTTCTCTGTCTCTGTTTAGCATTCATTTGCTCAGAGGTTGATGTGCTTGCTGCTTCCTGAGCAGCTCTTCTTTTCTCCACCCTAATGGCCCGCTTCTTTCGTCGGCATCGTTTCGCATTAAAACTGATTAAGTCAGTGGTTGTGTTGCAATTACTTAGTATGTTTTCTTTAATTTTTCACTTAAGCTAGCACTTAAATCTTCAATCTGCCTCAAGAATGATTTAAGATATGAGGAGGTAGGGGAAGTGACGGCGAAGGTGGTAGGGAATGAGAATGGCGACCATACGCATGTACCGCACTGCCGCCCTGCTGGCCGCTGCAGAGAGTTGATTCTACAATAAAATAAAATTTAAAAATAACCTTGGAGGTCAATCATCACCCCGAAAGCAGACAGTAGACATCACGTAGTATATGTGTACCAAATTTCAGGTCAATAGTTCAAACAGTTTGCGAGCTGCAGGTGATTTAAAAACCTGGACAGACAAACAAACAACCACAGTAGTGTATCCTCTTTAATAAAATCCCTGTGTGCGTCCATGTGTCCGTGTGTGTGTGTGTCTTCTGACGAAGTGCGCATGCGCGGGGCACAGTGCGATGCTTCAAAGGCTGCCTGACGCGTCACACAAGACAGAGAGGGCGGGACCTATAAAATATCGCACAGCCGATCCAATTGGATTTCAGTAAATGAGGTAAGACCTAAAACATAACGCACGAAAAAAAAAAAAATCCAATTGGGTACTGAGACGCGGAGACCAGCTTCCCCAAAGAGGTGGGATTAGTGTTTGTTGTTGTTCAAGTGTTTACTCTGAGGATGTCAGATTTGCGATTAACAAACTTGGCCAGGTAAAGTGTAAAGTGTTTTCCTAAATATACGAATTTTCATGATATTACAATAGGATGATTTTTAAAAGTCGATTTATTTTTACGCACATAAAATCCGTTGCTGGGGAGACGCCATACATACAATAATCAGCTGCACGCCAGCACAGATTAAAATACTTGCTGGAGAGACGTATTACTGTGAGAGAAAATTAAAGACACACAATACAGTGACGCATATTACAGCCACATACAAGCCAGTATTACTGTAACAGAAAATAGATGATCCTTTGCCATTTAATATAGACTGTTCCTACTAATGTTTATGCACTACTACTCTAGTGCCCGTTATTGTAACGGGCTTAATGTCTAGTTATATATAAAGATATAACCTAAAGCTTTGCTGATGATAGTAAGTCAAGGTAAACTCAAATATTACAGTAACCTTGGCAGTCTCAGGGGTATTTTAAACCCCAAGGCATATTTGTTTTCAAGTGCCCAAAAAGAGTCCACCTTTAAGATCTGTGTTATCCTCCTTGGAGATTCGCGCCCCATTCCTATTTCTTACGAAACTGACAAAAGTAACTCATAACTAACTTATAACAAATTTATATCATAAACATAAAATCGGTCTTTTAGACCAAAAGCAATAAATTGGAGTCACATTAATAGTCCATGCTCTTTTTCTATTGTTGGTTAGGAGACATTAGGCTGTAGTGAAACTGGATGAGAAAAAAACTAACATCTGTCTAAACTCATGACCAGGTAAAAACGCTTACACAGGTTGGGGGTCAACTAAAAATACGGAGGAAAGATTTTAATTTGACACTACCATTAATGTAATGAATTACTGATGGGTGAAGGAGCTATAAACGCCACACACTCTTACTTATTGAGATGTATTAGAAAGTGAAAAAAACAAAAATTATAAAATTAAAAAAAAAAGCAAATTAGTTTAAAAAACAGAGAAATATTTTATTCTTAAGATAAATAGTGCAATGTCCATCAGTTGCATCTTCTGATTTACAACTACAAAAGATATAAAATAATAATAATATGTACACTTCATATTCAGTCACAGATACACTTAGTCAAAAGGCAAATATGATATTAAGAATACATCTTTAAAAAAACAATTTAACACATCACAGAAATGCCACTTTTTATTTTCTCTGCCATTACTTGAGGGAAATACGTTATTAAAACTAATTTCTGGCTAAAAAAAAGTAATCAGTGCTCTAATATGTAGCACTAACACTTAATCCAAAGTATATTTACTATATATACTCACGGATAAGTTCTCCCGCGGATAAGTCGGGGACTTGATTTTACCGTATAATTTCTGTTATTTTATGTCAGTCGTGTAAGTCGAATGCGGAAAACTCACACTATTGGTCCAAGAGATTATGATATGCTAACGCCCACCTGAGAGAGTAACCATGGAGCACACGGCCATTTTTTTTCTATGTATTGTGCCTATTTGACCACACGGTAATATCCAAACTATTCTGAAGCGACGTTTGCATCTGTTTTGTGTTTTTTGTATCTCACACCCTCATACACCTTTATCGTAAGAACATCCCTTATCTATGATGGAGCGTTCGATCAGAAGAAAATATGAAGTTGGTTTTAAATGAAAAGTCGTTGAAGTAGTGAAAGAAATTGGTAACTGCGATGCTGCAACAAAATTCGATGCATCTGAGAAACTGATGCGAGATTAGAGGAGGCAAAAAAATTTAAGGGTCGCATTTTTGAATGGGCGTATAAGTCGGGGTCTGATGTTTTGATCGATTTTTCGGGTTTCGATTTTTATGTGAGTATATATGGTATTTCAGCTTCATGTATGTTTAGTTTATAGATTTTGCAATGGAAATAACAGAGAACTCTTTCAGTAAAAATACAAAGACGAGATTAAATAATAACAATGAAATATGTATATACTGTATATGTATGTATATCTGAGATATATTAACTAGGTTATGTTAAATATACATATACATTTACATAACATAATCAAGAAAAAATGTACGGCACCAGAGCAAAAGAAATTGAATAGTAAGTTATTAAAAAAAAATCTTTAAAGGTGGGAAGGTCATCTTTACCTTATAAATATAACTATGTGTTAACTATCATGTCTTCATATGGTCCTTACCCTCTATCTGCCAATCCCTGTAAGAAACGCATTATGATCAAGATCCAGGTGACACCAACTGTGCCTCACAGATCAAGTGTCCTGCCATTTGTATGTTTGGTTAATTGGTGAATCCAAATTAGCTCTGTGAGTGGCATCAGCTTTATGGCCAGTACTACCAGGGTGGGCTCTGGCATCCTGTTACCCTAAAACTGCAATATGTAGGCTTGAGAAGGTTATATGTTATGCTAAGATCCTTCATCTACCCATCATGCCTTACAGCCCTGTTGAAATTAAAAAGGTTGGGTGTGTGCGTGGAGGTGCCCTGTGATAAACGACCATTCTGCCTTGAACCCGGTGCTGCTGGGGAAGCTTCCTACAATCCGAAAAACTGGATACAGTGGGTCAGAAAACAAATTGATAAATGGACAATTAGTGCATTACATACGTTATTAGAAAAACAGTTAATTCACATTCTTCAGTGAAATCCTAGTGATTAACTAGATTATCTTGTTTTTTCAGCCCTTTAATATTTGGCAGAAGGAGAGTACAAATTGTATTTTATAATGCAGTGCTTGCTAAATAAACATCTTTACGCACATTTTTCCATTTAGAGATTTAGTCTCTGATTCTTTTATGGATGCTTCATCTTTTCTCCTCATTAACTGCTGAGGACAAATCAAAACCAGCTCACTTTATTTGACTTTATACCAGAAAAGCATAAATTATTACTACAGGATCCACCATAACTTGGGGGGCAGGCTGAGCATGGACGTCCCATTTTGTATGGGGCTTCTCCGATCCAGTTTCCCCTGAAGACAATAAAACGAAGAGGGCGAGATGTCAGTGACAGATGTCAAAATTATAATTAGACGTTCTGAAGGCAGACTCCTTGACTTACTTAATTGAGTAATTGCACACCAGCAGCACTGCCTGCCGCCATGTGTTTCCCCACACGTTCATATTGGAGCAGGAGTTCATGGCACATCCGATTCTGTTAGAGCTGGCCCACACCATCTGGAATGAGAAGTCAGAACACAAACGGGGCCAAATTTAGGCAACAGTTGGGACACTTTAGCAACAGATGCTTTTTGAGGAGTCATCATCCATGTCATCTTTTTTCTCTGATTTCCTCCGCCATATCTGAATTGTAATATTAATGGCCTTAAAACTAGTGTGATTTGTTTATGATAATTATTCAGAATACTCTGTTTTACTGTACTTATGAATATGAATATTGTGTGGTTTAGTTATTTTTTGTTAATATATTATCCAGTAGTAGCAGGTATGTGCTAGCACGTTGAGTAGGTGAGCAAAAAGTTCAAATAATCTTCACTGTGTCATTGTGGACATAGTATTTTTGCACTCATATAAACAGCTTAATTTTATTGTACCATTTCTATGCATTATTACTGTGTTACCTTGCTTGCATTTCCTTTTCGTTTTTCATTTTTGCTTTTATGTTCATTATTGTTTAATATTAGACTGTGAGGATACATTTCTTGGTCTCTGCCAGAAGAAATAACAATCTTTTTCTTCTTCTTTTGGCTGCTCCCATTAGGGGTTGCCACAGAAGATCATCTTCTTCCATATCTTTCTGTCCTCTGCATCTTGTTCTGTTACACCCATCACCTGCATGTCCTCTCACACCTTCTCTTAGACCTTCCTCTTTTCCTCTTCCCTGGCAGCTCTATCCCTAGCATCCTTCTCCCAATATACCCAGCATCTCTCCTCTGCACATGTCCAAACCAATGCAATCTCACCTCTCTGACGTTGTCTCCCAACTGTCCAACCTGAACTGACCCTCTAATGTCCTCATTTCTAATCCTATCCATCCTCATCACACCCAGTGCAAATCTTAGCATCTTTAACTGTGCTACCTCCAGCTCTGTCTCCTGCTTTCTGGTCAGTGCCACCGTCCCCAACCCATATAAAACAGGTGGTCTCACTACCGTCCTGTAGATAAAGTCCTTTATTTAGAAAACGGGTGTCAGACTCCAGTACTAGGGGGCCTCAGTGGCTGCAGGTTTTCATTCTAACCATCTT
This sequence comes from Erpetoichthys calabaricus, assembly GCF_900747795.2. Taxonomy (NCBI): domain Eukaryota; kingdom Metazoa; phylum Chordata; class Cladistia; order Polypteriformes; family Polypteridae; genus Erpetoichthys; species Erpetoichthys calabaricus. The sequence goes on from NC_041403.2 coordinate 147,209,879, forward strand.
CTTACTTAGTGACCAGTTTTTGCTGTTATTTAACTTCTTTTGCTTTAATTTTAATTAACTTGACTCAGGCCCCTTAGTTGTTTCTTTTTTATTAATTAACAACAACAACATTTATTTCTATAGCACATTTTCATACAAAAAGTAGCTCAAAGTGCTTTACATAATGAAGAAAAGAAAAATAAAAGACAAAATAAGAAATTAAAATAAGACAACATTAGTTAACATAGCAAAGGAGTAAGGTCCGATAGCCAGGGTGGACAGAAAAAACAAAAAAAAAAAAACTCCAGAAAGCTGGAGAAAAAAATAAAATCTGCAGAGGTTCCAGGCCACAAGACCACCCAGTCCCCTCTGGGCATTCTACCTAACATAAATGAAACTGTCCTCTTTGTAGTTAGGGTTCTCACGGAGTCACTTGATGCAAATTAATTAAATAAATTAGCAGCCAAAAAATAGTGAGACACAAAATAAGCCACCACATGACCAGCTCACCTGTGCCCATCACACAATATCTGAAAATAAAGAAAGGTGATAGTCTCAGTAAGGCTGATCTCTTAGCTCATCAAAACATTTTGATGACGTTCTTAGAAAAAACAGAAAAACAACAGTTTTGGAAATGTCTGCTGTCGCTGAATGAGAGCAGCAACTGGTCATGTAATTAAATAACGGGCTGAATTAACAGCAAGAATCGGCTTCTCATTAGGAAACTGGTTGGAATGAAATTGGTTGGAGTTTGAAGACCCAATTTAGCTGGTCGTCTGTTGGTTTGTTTTATGTCTTATTGCTGTTTTGGCTGTAATTTAATGAAGAAAAGAATCAATTCAAAGGACTGAATCCTTAAAAACAGGGCTATTAAAATAAAGGGGAAAGGAATTTAATTAGCAATGAAAACTGCTCGCTGATTCGGAAAATGGTTAAAATGAAAACCTGCAGCCACTGAGGCCCTCCAGGCCTGGAGTTTGACACCCCTGATTTAAAATGATTTTCTACCATGAAGGGTGAAGACCCCAGTTAGGCACTGATTAATTTATTGTAACAGAACAAAGAAAACCTTTTATTAATTGCATAACGAATCCCATTTAATTTTTAATCTTGACTTAGAAATCCAGATACCATTGTTTTGAGGCCTTTTCTGATCATTTTACCTAAATCTGTAAATCAACAATCTTAAAGGAAAACTCCACACAAAATAATATTTTTATATATTACTTACCCAATATCGTTTGTTTTGATGGCCAACAAAAATAATTAATTTCCTGTTTTCAATGAGAACGAAGATAACCATTCTATCATAAACGTTGTTATCAATGGAGACCAACACTGGAGCACAGCAAACAATTTAAAAATGTCCATGAAAAAATCTTATTCTACTCGTGTCACACAATCCACATACAAGTCATCTGCTCACAATGGGAAAAACACATGCATTTTATTGCTAAAATATTGTTAAATAAATCCGAAAATCAGAGCAGTGCATGCAGAGCAAAAGTGTTCATATGGGATCAAGTTTTTGAATTGAAGGCCAACCTTTCTTCCTCATTCACTGATCAAGTCTTCAGTTCAAAAACTTGATCCCATGTGAACATGTTTCCTCTGTGTGCACTGCTCTGATTTTATAGAAATATTAATTTAACAATATTTTAGCAAAAAGTTCATACGTTTTGAATGTTGTAAGCATATGACTGGATGACTTGATAACATAACGCGTTGATTAGGTGACGTGAGTAACGTGTGATTTTTTTTTCTCCATGGACATTTATAATATTATTTGGTGTGGTCCAGGATTCATCTCCATAGACATCTATTCTATCAGAAAGTTTGTTATTTATGTTTTCTGTGAAAACACTAGATTAAAACTTTTCTCAGCCATCACTACAAACCACATGAGGTAAACAACATCTAAAAAAATATAATTATGGGTTGAATATTCCTTTAAAATTGTAAAAAGTGTTACCACACCTTGGAAATTGAGACCTCACAACCACTGGAGCCCTGACACTCTGAAGCACAACCCTGGGACTTTCAGATTTCAGCGTTCTGTAATCTTCCACCCCCTGAACTTCTGTAGGCTCCAATGGCACCAAGAGAAGACAAGACTGAGAGCTTCAAGACAACCTCAGGTAACTGTTGTAGTGTTCTCTGTCAACTTTTATTGGTGGTGTCCCAGCAGACCACATTGTGAATTTATATACTAAAAGATACTTTAATTCAAGCTAAGTAGAAACTTGCTGTCTGTGCCATAATTTATTTGTGGTTATTATGTTGCTGTTGTGGTTGTGAGCTGGCACTGACTTTTCCATCATGTATTTCTCAGTCTTGACCCGGGTCCATGCAGACAGATAACGCTCCCTACAGCACTAAAATGGAAACTCTAAAGTGGTCTGGTGAGAGTGAGTGATGTGTGTGAGTGAGTGCGGCCTTTTGTAGACTGGCACCTCATCCACAGATAAGTTCCAAAACAAAAACATTAAACTTTGTTTAAGCAACTCCAGCACAGACAAGTATTGATGGATTAAAGAATTGTTTGTGGAATAGAAAAATTCTCATAAATACATGTATTGCAGGAGTAGAATGGTTAGATATGAACTTTTTGGCATTGACTGCTGGGAAAGTAACAAAACTTCCATAGTATGCCAGTATACAGTATCACAAGGTACACTCACACTGGGCTGGTAAATCAATCAACTCACTGCTGAATCCATTTGTTTTATATACAAACTCATGGGAAGACAAAGCTTATCATATCAACATTTTGAACAACAAAGGAACATCTCAGGAAATCTCACACTGACACAATTATGTGCCACCAAATGCTGTTTTTGAAACATAGGAGGAAATGGAGACCCAGGAGAAATTGTCTCGTATTCTGAAAGCAGATAATTCAACAGATGAATCTCGATGGGATATGTGTCAAATTAATTTTAATATATAAAAGACAGCCAATTTGTGACTCTGCATTTTGATATGTAATTTTGGATCTATTTACCATACTTCAACTATAACAATGCTCTCTGTCAAGAGTCTTCATAGCGATTTTCACAGTCAAGCTCCTGTCCTCAATTGCTACTGGCCTATGATGTCTTTCCCTCTGTCTTTTATGCCAGCATCACTTTAACTAATGTTCCTCATGAACCCTCAGTAAGCTCCCGTCCCAACAATCAGCTATTGCATTATTTCTTTTTCAGTTCCATGGTAGCATTATAATGCATTTTAATGCATTACTTTAAACATGATAGGATATCTGTACCTTCTTTCAGTATACTCTGTTGTCATCATTTATCCAAGAACCACTTGTATTTTTCCATTCACCTTTATGAATACAATGAATGGTCTTTTTTTCCCCAAAAATATAAGCTTGTGATAAAAAAAAGAACTCTCACGATACAATATTCATACATCAGAACTACAGGAGGCATGCAAACATTTTTGAGGAAATATTCCAATAGTGCTTCATTTTTTTAATGTTATCGTGAAAAATGTCACCTGTTACACATATCGCCCACTGTAAACATTTAGACATTACTCCATCAGATTACACAAGCCATGTATAACTGAATTACTTTTAAAATAAAACCACTCGTTAAAACATGTTTTAACAAAACGTTTTAAAATATAATGCCAAAGAGACCCAGGTTCAAAATACCTTTTGCCTTCTCCAAGTACTCTGTTTTTCTCCCGCATTCCAAAGGTAAACTGTTAACCCAAAAACTGGCACAATAACAGCAAGCATGCCCGATAATGAACTGGCATTCTGTTTAGTGTTGGCATTTGATGAGTTTCTGACAGAAAGTGACAAGGTGCTGCATGTTGATTAGCGCATGCAAGTAAGAATGTCGCTCTGTTCTGTACATGTGACAATAATGACCCTACAAATTTTGTCATACAATCGTGCTTAGGGGCATCTTCAGGTTTTTGATTCTACCTTGAATTCCACCCTGAACAGTGGGTTGGCACTATTGCTTACATCTCTCTTTCTCTCTCTCATGTTCCCAGATCCAGTGACCACAGGCTGTAGGACTACTGTCTTCACTTCTGCTATTCCTCCAGATGCCCTGCCTCTTCCACCTGGTGACTATTTAAACCAACAACTCACCATACCTACTCAGTCATAAACTGGCTCCTGACTGTGCAAGGCATTTGCTTCCTGACAGTGCACTGACATTACTCCCTTGTGGTTTTTTTTTGTTTTGTGCCAAAACACCTGACATTAAGTGGGGTTCACAAACTATAAACACTGATAGAGTAGGCTATTGTCTATTTAAATGATTGCATCATTTAAAAAAGCCAGTTTGTGACAATGATTAACTTTTTTGTTATTACCTTATGTTAAGATTGTGCTTAGCCTGAAGTGTTACCAATTTAAGCGATTTGTCTTTATTATCCTCACTCTAATTTGCTTACCTGAGTATAATGAGAGCACACTGACCCACTACACTTATTGGGACAGCTCGGCATACACTCCTGGGGATAAGGATATGAATAATACTGCCGTTCATCATGCCATGACTTGACAAGCTCAGTTATTGACCGATACCTAAAGATAAAAAAACAAAAATGGGGAAAAGAAAAAAATAGGCTCAATTACCATTTCTTTGTAGTACAGTAGATAAAAAAAAATTACCAAAAAAAAAAATAGAAGTGAAGTTGGATATGTGTCATTCAGAACTTATTTCAATATATTTGGACAAAGCCAAAAGCATTGATTTAAATAAAGAAAATGCTTCCCTTCCAAGATTAAACATAAATCTCAGCAAATATAATGTACATACCATAACTCAGAAGAAAAAGCACAGAGAAAAAGCACTGCAAGGTGACATTATGATAGTGATTGAGTGGTTACTGCTGATTGTGTACAAGCTGCATATAAGGGTCTCTTATGCAGCTTACATGGCCTATATATAAATATATATATATATATATATATATATATATATATACTGTATATATATACAGTATATGCAGTCGTTATGAGGATGATTTAGGAGTCGTAGTGGACTTGACACTATCAACTACCAGACAGAAGCCATTAAGAAGGTAACAGAATGTTAGGTTATATAGCGCCCTGATGTGTGGAGTACAAGGCCAAAGGGGTTCTACTCAAGCTTTATAAACACACTGGTGAGGCCTCATCTGGAGTCCTGTGTGCAGTTTTGGTCTTCAGGCTACAAAAAGGACATAACAGCGCTAGATAAGATCCAGAGAAGGGCTACAGGGGATGAATTATGAAGAAAGATTAAAAGAGCTGAGCCTTTTCAGCTTAAGCAAAAAAGGATTAAGCGGTGACATGATTAAAGTGTTTCAAATTATGAAGGGAATTTGTACAGTGAATTGAGACTGTTAATTTAAAATGAGTTCATCAAAAACATGGGGACACAGTTGGAAACTTGTTAAGGGTAAATTTCACACAAATGTTATGAAGATGTTCTTTACACCTAGACACTTGGAATATGTAAGGTAGTGTGGTAGAGACTTTAGTGACTTAAATTTAAACTTGATGTTATTTTAGAAGAATTAAGTGGATAGTACTAGCAAACTTTGTTGGGCTGAATGAGTTGCTTTCATCTAAATTGTTGTAATGTTCTAAATAATATATATACAGCATACATATATATATATATATATATATACATATATATATATATATATATATATATATATATATATATACAGTGCATCCAGAAAGTATTCACAGCGCATCACTTTTTCCACATTTTGTTATGTTACAGCCGTATTCCAAAATGGATTAAATTCATTTTTTTTCCTCAGAATTCTACACACAACACCCCATAATGACCACGTGAAAAAAGTTTACTTGAGGTTTTTGCAAATTTATTTAAAAAAAAAAATTTGAGAAAGCACATATACATAAGTATTCACAGCCTTTGCCATGAAGCTCAAAATTGAGCTCAGGTGCATCCTGTTTCCCCTGATCATCCTTGAGATGTTTCTGCAGCTTAATTGGAGTCCACCTGTGGTAAATTCAGTTGACTGGACATGATTTGGAAAGGCACACACCTGTCTATATAAGGTCCCACAGTTGACAGTTCATGTCAGACCACAAACCAAGCATGAAGTCAAAGGAATTGTCTGTAGACCTCCGAGACCTGTAGACCTGAGCGATCGGGGGAGAAAGGCCTTAGTCAGGGAGGTGACCAAGAACCCAATGGTCACTCTGTCAGAGCTCCAGAGGTCCTCTGTGGAGAGAGGAGAACCTTCCAGAAGGACAACCATCTCTGCAGCAATCCACCAATCAGGCCTGTATGGTAGAGTGGCCAGACGGAAGCCACTCCTTAGTAAAAGGCACATGGCAGCCCGCCTGGAGTTTGCCAAAAGACACCTGAAGGACTCTCAGACCATGAGAAAGAAAATTCTCTGGTCTGATGAGACAAAGATTGAACTCTTTGGTGTGAATGCCAGGCATCACGTTTGGAGGAAACCAGGCACCGCTCATCACCAGGCCGATACCATCCCTACAGTGAAGCATGGTGGTGGCAGCATCATGCTGTGGGGATGTTTTTCAGCAGCAGGGACTGGGAGACTAGTCAGGATAAAGGGAAAGATGACTGCAGCAATGTACAGAGACATCCTGGACGAAAACCTGCTCCAAAGCGCTGTTAACCTCAGACTGGGGCGACGGTTCATCTTTCAGCAGGACAACGACCCTAAGCACACAGCCAAGATATCAAAGGAGTGGCTTCAGGACAACTCTGTGAATGTCCTTGAGTGGCCCAGCCAGAGCCCAGACTTGAATCCGATTGAACATCTCTGGAGAGATCTTAAAATGGCTGTGCACCGACGCTTCCCATCCAACCTGATGGAGCTTGAGAGGTGCTGCAAAGAGGAATGAGTGAAATTGGCCAAGGATAGGTGTGCCAAGCTTGTGGCATCATATTCAAAAAGACTTGAGGCTGTAATTGCTGCCAAAGGTGCATCGACAAAGTATTGAGCAAAGGCTGTGAATACTTATGTACATGTGATTTCTCAGTTTTTTTATTTTTAATAAATTTGCAAAAACCTCAAGTAAACTTTTTTCACGTTGTCATTATGGGGTGTTGTGTGCAGAATTCTGAGGAAAAGAATGAATTTAATCCATTTTGGAATAAGGCTTAACATAACAAAATGTGGAAAAAGTGATGCACTGTATATATATATATATATATATATATATATAGTACTAGTGCCTATAAAAACAGATATAAAACACAAAATCATTATGTTCACCTTCAATAATGTGGCCTACTGTAAATCGTCACTGATTGCAGCTGATTGGTTTTATCAGGTCAATGGTGATCACCTATCTGGGGTTTATAATTGATTTTAGTATAAATACCCCTGTATGTGGAAAAGGCAATGTGTAGTGAGTCAGTATGGTAATCTAACCTACACAATGAAAACTAAAGAACATTCCAAACAACTCTGTGAAAAGATGACTGAAAAGTACAACTCAAGAAATGGAAACAAGAAAATATCCAAGTCACTGGATATCCAGTCATTAAGATATGGAAAGACTATGGCACAGCTGGAAATCTGATAGAGCTGTTCATCTACCAAAACTGAGAGATAGTGCAAAAAGATGACTAGTGAAGGAGGCCACCAAGAGACCTATGAGAACTCTGGGGTGTCAGGGTACAGTGACTGAAATGGCAAAGACTGTACAGACAACAAATGTTACCATGGTGCTTCATTAGCCGCAGCTATATGGGAGAGTGCCAAAGAGAAAGCCATTGCTAATTAAATGCACACATCTCTGCTAGAGGTTGTCAGAAAGCACATGGGGGATTTCTGAAGTCATTAAGACTCTTTGGTAGTGTTTGTTCACATGCCGGTGTGTTTGCGATCCAAGGTGTAGGGTTGGTGTTTGGGGTGGGGGTTCGGATGAATTAAGCACCATCATCAATGTGCATCAGAGCATTAGAAGAGTCAAGCACTTGGTGAATCAAGCACTATTGAGAAATGCAGCTCTAAAGGTCTGATGAGACCACAATTGAGTGTTTTGGCCATTAGACTAAAAGCCAAACATGGCACACAGTGAAACATGGTGGCGGCAGCATTATGCTTTTGAGTTACTTCTCTGCAGCAGGACTTGGAAGGTTTGTGAGGATAAAATTAATGCTGCAAAACGCACAGAAATCCTGATGGAAATACTGATGCAGTCTGTCAGAAACCTGTGCCTTGGGAGAAAATTTGTTTTCCACCAAGACAACTATATAAAGCCAAAGTTACCTAGGACAGGCCTCAAAATAACAATGTGAATGTCCAGGAGTAGCTGAGTCAGAATCCAGATCTAGATACAATTGAGAATTTGTGGTTGAATTTGATCAAGACTGTTCACTCACAATCACCATGACACCTGACAGATCTTGAGCAGTTTGGTAAATAAGAACGCAGATGTGCAATGCTGAGAGACAAAGACCTGTGCACACAGACTACAGGCTGGAATGGCTGTCAAAGGTCTACTAAGTACTGACTTGAAGGGGGTTAATAATTATGCAATCAATTATTTTCTGTTTTATATTTGTAATTAATTTAGATCTATTTCCAGAGGTCTCTTTTCTAGACAGAGTCTTTTTGTGCAGATAAGTGCCAAAAAAATCCAAATTAAATCCACTGTGATTCAATGTTGTAAAACAATGAGACATGAGCACTTCCAAAGGGATAGTTACTTTTATAGCCACTCTATCTATCTATCTATCTATCTATCTATCTATCTATCTATCTATCTATCTATCTATCTATCTATCTATCTATCTATCTATCTATCTATCTATCTATCTATCTATCTATCTATCTATCTATCTACTAGTAGAAAAAGTGGCAGCAGAATACAACTGTCATCATTTCTGGGGTGACTACAAATCTGCCCCTTCCAGCCAGAACACTATAAAAACTCAATGGCATAGGACGTAGCCATCCATTTGGGCACCAGCACTCAGAAGACTAGCACAGCTGAACCAACAGCAATTCTGTTTATTTAAGGTGTCTGAACATCAAGGTAATTAGACATGGTAACCATGCTGGAAAACCAACATTTCTTACATCAGTCTGTTGTGATTTTCTATAAATAAGGTAGACTGTGACCTGTAGAGTCTAATTTCCAGAGAGGAACTCCTTCTACAGAGATGTGATTGAACGGTTTTGAGGAGGATCTATGGAACTGTGAACATACACATGCTGTGAATAATAAGGACACATGGGCAACTTGAACAGCTGTAGGATGATCTTGGAATAATGCTGGCAATAAAAAGTAGATTACATTGGCAAGGACATGTGAAAAGAATGCCAGAAGAAAGGGTAGTGAAAAAGGTTTTCAGGATAGACCAGAAGGAAGACAATGAAGAGGAAGGCATAGGAAAATGAATGTATGATCTGAAATATTGACTAGGAAGAACAAGAGTTAGAAATTTGAAAGTGAAATGGAAAGCAAAAGTTTAGAGAAGCATAATTTGCGAAGGCCTGGGTCTTATATGAATTGTAGCATCAAGGATGATGATGATAATACTAGTAATTACCTTGGAATGGCACGACATGGCATGAAGCAATACAGCAGGCCTGTTTAGTTGGGGGGTTATATTGCCAGGAGGTGGAGCTAGATGGGCAATTATAGCTAATTGAACTTGTAGTGAAAGGTGAGCAGCCCTTTATTAAAGGAGTTGAGGAAAGCAGGAGAAGTCAGGAAGAAGAAGAGGAAAGAAATGGAGGTAGTGGTGGAGTTGGTGGTTCTGTGCCTAGTTGGTGACAAGTACGAACTGGATTAAAAGGATACAGTTAGGAGGCTGCAGTAATGTGATAATAGAAGGGAATAAAGTGTAATTACTAGAAAGTTGATTCAGTTCGTCTAGACATAATTCTTTTCCAGGGAGATACGTTATATCACTCATCCGAGTGACTTCCTCAGTCTCAGTTGACTGCAGGTTTCTCCAACCTTATAAACAGTACCTTTGTATAATGATCGAAACTAGCACTATTGACTAAAAATGGGCTGTGTGATCAATGATATGCAAATTGTCCATTGATCAATGGCCATGAGTACCATTCACAGAGAGTTGGGGAATGGCTGCAATCACAGCATTGCAAGATGGCGAAAAATGTACCCTTAGGCCCCCTCCTCAGTTCAGAGATGGTCGTTCCTTTTTCACGTAAATGGCCTCCTTGACTCCTCGCTCAAACCAGCATTCCTCCCTGTCCAGGATGTGCACATCTTCATCACTGAAAGAGTGACCACTGTCCCGTAGGTGTAAATAGACTGCAGAGTCCTGGCCTGATGAGGTAGCTCTTCTGTGTTGTGCCATCCGCTTCGCCAGTGGTTGTTTGCTGGATTGCAGCCATTCCCCAACTCTCTGTGAATGGTACTCATGGCCATTGATCAATGAACAATTTGCATATCATTGATCACACAGCCCATTGTTAGTCAATGGTGCTAGTTTCGGTCATTATGAAAAGGTACTGTTTATAAGGTTGGAGAAACCTGCAGTCAGCTGAGACTGAGGAAGTCACTCAGATGAGTGATGTAACGTATCTCCCTGGAAAAGAACTATGTCCAGATTAACTGAATCAACTTTCTAGAATTTCCTTAACTGGATTATTGAGCATGGATCAAAACATAAAGTGAAATTACCGTTGCTAGACTTACAGGTACAGGTATGTAAGCACAAAGTTGAAGATTTCACAATTATTTTCTTTCATTGATTGTTGTGCCTTGGGCTGGCACCCCACAAGGGCTGATATAAGGGTATCAGAATATAACAGGAGTTATAAATGCAGTCAAACGTCAAAACCATAACACACTATAACCATGCCAAAGCATCAAAGCCAAAATGAAATCCTAAATCAAAGTCAAAGAGAACAGAAACTGGTTGGATAATTTTACGGCACACAATCAAACCTGCAAATATTTTTTTTAGGTTTTATCTGTAAACACACACAAGTCTCACCAACCACCCATTATACCTAATATGATGTGATGTGTGACTCCAAGCATCACTCATAGAATCCTGAACTGTGTTTATTTTTAAATTATTTTTCAATTCAATTTATTTGTCTTTTCAAGTTTAGACAAGGGGCTATGGCTGCTTTTCATCCCTGTAATGTTATCAACCAATGCATGCACAATGGCAACCTAGCAATAACAAAGTGCCTCCAGAAAATAGACACTCAAAGAGAATAATGCCATGAACAAGAGTGATGGTGAATAACTATCAAAAATAATTACAGAGAAGCAAAACTTAGGATATCAAAAACTACACCAAAATGACCCTGAAACACCAAAGAAAACGGATAACAAGACAGTCAGCACTGGAAGTGGTAGGAGACTTAAACTTTCAGTAATGTCTTGGAATTTCATTAAAAAGAAGAGCATAAGACAGCAGCAGAGCGTACAATATTGTTCTCCTAGAGCTCCTGCGGGCTTTCATAAGGTAAGTTGTGACAGATTAAATCATCTATGACCAGCAGGGTCTGACTAACATCTGCAGATGTGTTTAGAATTCACCTAAATACAAAGAACAATGGCACATAGTCTGAAGATTATTTTCTGTGTAAAGAAGAACCAAAGATTAGCTCTTACAGGAATGCCATGGTAGCACAGTGGTTAGCACTGCTGGGTCACAATCCCAAAGGGCTGTATTCAGATGGCCCAAATAACTACCTATGTGTGCAGCTGACATGTTCGCGTGGTGCTCACACGACATTTCTCTTGGTTATCTGGTTGTTTAAAACATTCCATAGACATCCATGTAATTTTTACTGGACGTAAGTGTGACCTGTGAGCAAAGATGTCATTTAGAAAGGATTCAGGGGCCTCTCTATTATTATGGCCATGTCCAGTATGTAGTAACCAAGATATATGCTTGAAGGTGTCTGTAGTAGAAATAATGGGAAACTGTCATTTTTTATTTCACGTGTATCAAGAAGAAGGGTGGTCTGGTGATGCAGTGGTAGTGCTGCTGCCTTGTAGTAAGGAGACCAAGGTTCGTGTCCCAGGTCCTCCCTGTTTGGAGTCCACATGTTCTTCTCATGTCTGTGTGATTTTCCTTCCACAGTTCAAAAACATGCAGGGTTGGTGAATTTGCAATACTAAATCGTCCCTAGTGAGCGTGTGAACGTTTGCCCTGCAGTGGATTGGCTCCCTGTCCAGGGTTTGTTGATGCCTTGCCCCCTATGCTGGCTGGGATAGGTTCTACGACCCTGGTGTGAGTTAAGCATGTTAGAAAAATGACATGACATGTATCAAGAAGAGCAACTTTATTTTGGTCATTAAGCAAATTGTGAGTCATTAAAAATAATATAATTTATGCAAAATGTAAGACTTAAGCAGATTATCTTCAAGAATGTATTTTGAATTCATCTCCGCAAGTTGCAACTATCAAAATTAGCAAACAAATTCACTGTTAGGAGGCCAAATATTTTTCTGTAACTGCACTTTTTGTTTTCAAGCTATGACTTTTTGCGGTTTCTTGTTTTGTGACTTTAATGTGAAACGTTGCTTTACAGACCTTTACACATAAGCAGCTGTGAATGAGTAGCTAACTATGGCCTGCTCAGAAATCTTACTAATAAAACTTTGGGTGGGATGACAACAAAGAGCAGAACAGCATAAACACCCGGGGTCTCATGTATAACGCCGTGCGTAGAACTCACACTATAACATGGTATAAGCACAAAAGTGGGAATGTGCGTACCCACAGAAAAATCCAGATGCAGGAATCTGTTCGTACGCAAACTACCATGTTCTTCCACTACATAAATCCTGATCAGCGTGAAAGTAACGCACATGCCTGTTGTCCTGCCCCAACTCCTCCCAGAATTATGCCTCTTTGAATATGCAAATCAATATAAATAGCCCTTAAGTTCAGCCTTTTTGTGAAAAGACAATGGAAAAAGCATGGGGGAAAATATAAGAATTTCAGCGAATACCAAGTGGAGGCAAAGGAAAAACGTACTATTTGTTGGTTTAAACAGTGGTATAAACAAGAAAAGGAAGTTGATCGAGTGACCTAGCGTGTCGGAGAAACTCGAAAGCTCAAGTTCACAAAGTCGTACAGTGCCCAAAATAATAAAGAAGTTGCCAGATATCAAAGTAGGCGTGATAAGTCGAGTCGTAGCCCACTGTCTGAGTGTCATCTGAAAGCTTATTAGGGTAGAGAGAAAAAAAATTAGGCACACAGTGGGGAAAAAGCACGAAATGTCAACTTCAATCTCGAAATTTCCACTTTAATCACGTAGTTTATTTTGTCATTAAAGGAGAACATCATAAATTTCATCTTAAAATCGTTTAATTTACTAATTTCTCAAATCCCATCGTAAATAAAGTAGCACGTTACATGCTTTGTTTTGTATTTGATCTTCTATGTGCTCTATGTGTGTGAATCACTATGTGCTTCCGGGTTTTGTCTTCCTCCGACAGGACACAGAATTCAATACTTTCATGATATTACAGCTCTCTGAATAATTAAAATACTGAGATGTATACTTGATATAATTTTCAAAATGATAGGAGTTAAAGCATGTTATTAAACATGGGAACACAGTGGCTCAGTGATTGTGCGCAACCTTCAATGAATTTATTGTAGCAGTGCTGTCTCTTTCAAATGTACTAACCTCTAATTCCTGTCCTTACCTTTCTTTCTCCAAATACCCAATCGCCACACAATCAGCTCTGTAATAGACGTTAAGCCATCTGTAAGCTTAGAACTCCGATTCTTCAAAACGTTTAAGGAACACTGAAATATCTTCGTAGTGTATGTTTAATTATTCAATCCTTCATGGCAGTCCCAGTGAAGCATACAGTGCAAGACAGGAACGAGCGCCAGATCCCTGCTATCGTAGCGACACCATGTCCTTTAATTATTAACAATATAGATTATTTAAATGAAGTTAAAGTTTTATCTGTATAATATAAACATATTTTGCTGCATTTCATCTTAAAAATTATATTGTCATCATATGTAAATACGCGCTTTATAAAGTGGCTCAGGTTGTACAATATTATAACTGTAGTGCAAGTTTACAGTGAGGTGAATGTACTTATAAGTCCAAACAGTTTTACATGGAGCACTTGATGAACTGATTGATTGCGTTTAGAGCTCTTGGGATGAAACTCTTTCTGAACCGCAAGGTCCGTACAGGAAAGGTTTTGAAGTGTTTGCCGTGTGAGAAGCAGTTCAAATAGGAAGCATGGCTGAGGCAGCGTCTGCTTCATGCTGTATACCGATAATTCTCTTTCCGATCAGCTACTCCGAGTGGTGCAGTGAGAGTAATATGGAAAAAGATGATCCGCTGTGGCAACCCCTAACGGGAGCAGCTGAAAGAAGTAAAAGAAGGTGCAGTGACAGTAACAACGCTAAAGCAGTTATGGTATTTGGAATAGTTTGACCATTCTGTGGACCATTATATTGTTACTGGTTAATTACAATCAGATGCATTAAACTAATAAACAATATACGGTTAATTTCAGTGTATTTATAAAGCCGCGCCAGGGATGTGGATCTGAAAAAGAAAGGGTAACCACACAGGAACAGTAGCACTGCTTTGATGCTGGGTGCCACCATTCTGCAAAACCGAGCGGAGAACTTGCGTACGCCAGGGTATGAGGCACCGTGGAAATGTGTGTGGCTTTACACCAAGTTTAGATTTTATACATCACGATTTAAGCGTGGAAACGTACGTATGCAAAATTTCTGTGCGTACGCACCGTTTATACATTAGGCCCCAGTTGGTGGTTTGTCCCTCCTAAGAACTCCACTTGGATGTCAAGCAAACTCAACCCACGTCATCCATGTTTTTCATGATATTAACTAATGATATTTTAAGGTATTTCTACTTTAAATGTTTTAATGAATTTTTTTTTTAATTTAAAAAAAATTTAAAACTACCTCAAAATTGCTGTGAACAACGTCTCCACAGTGTTATAAAGCAAGGATGTGTCTTTAAGGACTAAAGTCCATCTAATCCAAGTAATGGTATTTTCACCTCATATGGGTGTGAAAGCTGGACAATGAATAAGGAAGATCAATGAAGAAATGACGCTTTTGAGTTGTGATGCTGGCGAAGAATGTTGAACATACCATGGACCACCAAAAGAGCAAACAGATTTGTGTTGAAGGAAGTTTAACAAAAATGTTCATTAGAGGCGAGAATGGTGAAACTACAGCTCACATTCTTTGACACACATTGTCAGAAGCAAGCAATCTCTGGAAAGGGATATCATGTTCAGTGAAGTAGAAGGAAAGCAGAAAAGAAGAAGGCCCTGCACAAGGTGGACTGACACAGTGGCTGGAACAATGAGTTCAAACATGTTGTACACAGGGATGCTATGAGTCGGAAAACTGACTCAACAGCACCTAACAGCAACAACAAACTTTAAATTGGCCAAGTCAACTCAAGGCCAATAGTTCTCACAAACAGAGCTGTCACTGAGCTAAGATGGGGACCAGACATGCAGAGAATATTCACTACAGTTTCATCTATTCAAGGTAGCTTTAATTTCCATATTTTTCGAATTATTATCTATTCAGTAATTACTAAATACAGTGGCTTTAGAAAGTATTCAGACCCCTTCACTTTCTGCACATGTTATGGCACATTTATTATTTGCTTTGTTGTTGTTTCTAATTATATTGTGTTTTGTTATTGCATTTTGTTCTTTAAATACACAACTGGTCGTTAACCCCTTAACCACCCTCTGCCGGATATATCCGGCATCGTAGCTTTAATACTCACGCCTTACTGCCGGAATTATCCGGCACATTTGCCTGTGGTTATGTGAATGCCTGGCGCATAGTACAACTGACAGTTTGGCGTGGGTATTATTACTACGTTGTATTTCGACAACTCTGCGCTTGTATTGGCCGATCACGTGATGTGATTCGAAAGTGAAAGCTGTGAATATGGCGAAACGTAAACTGACTTCAAGTGAGGTTTTGCAGGCGATTTTGGACAATAATTCTGATCATGATTGTAGCAGTTCTGAAGAAGATTTTAGCGACAATGATGATCAGCAACGTGCGCTGCATGATACTGTGAATGACGGCGCATCGGATGATGGTGATGAGTGGGTGTATCCCCAGCATCTCAACTGGACTGCTGCCCGAGGTGAACTACCTTTTCTGCATCCGTTTGAGGCAACGTGTGGCTTTACCGTTGATGTAAACAATTACACTGCTGAGCAGTTTTATGAGCTGTTTGTGTCACCTGATTTGATCAGACATTTTGTTCATCAGACAAATCTGTATGCAGCACAGTTTATTGAGAAAAATCCCAATTTACCTCCACATTCCCGTGTTCGTGCTTGGGTAGACACTGATGAAAACGAAATGAAAAAATTCATTGGGATTTTGATGTTGATGGGAATAATCAGAAAACCAGATATTGAGATGTACTGGTCTACAGATCCTATGTATGCAACACCTATTTTTGCAGCTATCATGACACGTAACCGATTCTCTTTGCTGCTGAAATTCTTTCATTTGAATGACAACAGAAATGAGCCAGATAAGAAAGATCCAAACCGCGACTGCTTGTTCAAGCTACGTCCTTTGATTGATCATTTATTTGAAACATTTCAGTTGCCCTACATGCCAGGACCGTCAGTTACAGTTGATGAAAGTTTATTGTTGTGCAAGCCTGAGAAAAGGTACATTTTGTGTTTTATTATGTGTTTGCCCATTTCTAGAACTTGCACAACATTTAGTGGTCAATACTGCTTGAATAAATGTAAAAAATGTAAAAAAGTAAAAAAACGAAAATTGTTCAGATTTCGCCTGGCGTGGGGAATATTTAGGGAGTTGGCGGTTAAAGGGTTAAATCTCACATGTAGTATAAATCAAACTGTAGATGACACTATCCTACAGTAATAAATGCCTTCTCATATCTAAATGTTTTTAATGAAAACCAACAGGAGTGTAGATCTGGGGTCTGCAGAGTCAGTCCTGGAGGGCTGTAGTAGCTGCAAGTATTTGTCTCAACCCAGTTTCTTAATGAGAAGTCAATTCTTGCTGTTAAAACACACTTACTGCTCAAGCAACATTCTTCATTTGTCATTTTAATTGTCGCGCTTTTTAAGATTTCGATTCTTCATTGCTTATTTTAGTCTTAAACATCTGCATTCACTGTTTTTAATTTGTTCCTTGTTTGCAATAGGATGCAATTGACAAAGGAACCAGAAGTTCCTCCATGTAATTTGTTTCAATTAACACCTGCTTGTACACATTGTGAATTATCTGATTTAATAAAATATCTGGAAGGTGTGGTGTTGGTGCAGAACTGTGCAGTAAAGTGGGGGCTTGGTGACAGAGCTCACGCTGAGAAGTAGGCTGAATCTGGGGGCCGCTAGAATCCAGTGGTTGTGAATTTGTGACTGACTACCTGCATTTACCACACTGTGAACTGAGAAGGCTTGTGGTGTGTGAGTATGTTGAGCCCATGACAGAACACTTGGCGTAGTCAGCAGGACTTGCACAGTGGTGGGGTAGAGTGTGGTAGAGTGTGATGCAGGGCTGGGTGACACAGAGCTCAGCCGACATCACCCGGTAAGCATACTGCTCCACTTACAGCTTGTCCTTGTGCCTAGAAATAAGGAAGTTACTCCATAAGCTGACGTTGACACAGAGGCTGATTCTGTGTGGTGTCAGGATTCAGAGGTCACAGGTTTGTGGCTGGCCACCTGCGGTTACCACAATACAAATTTGTAAATTGAGAATGCTCATGATGTGTGTGTGAGCCCATGACAGAACAGGAGGAAACAGAAGATAAAAAAGGTGAAGGACTGAGAATTACTCATCCACTTCAGCCTACAAATCATTTGGATGATGTCCTTCGAAAGGAAAAACATCTGCAATATAAGAATAAACTGATATGGCAAAATGAAAACATCAACATGCTGTAAAATTAAATAAGATCACTTATTGGTAAGGACTAGTTTCTAATTAAAGAATATGGCTAGAAGAAAAGCCTGAAGCCACAACATCACTCCATGACCTTACAGAGTCATAGAGCAGATGAATATACAAACAGAGACATACGATATGCTGCTTCAGCTTACTGTTAACAATTGGCTGATTTCACAGTTACCTTCCTGAGTAAATAGCCAGGTTCTGTCCAACAAACTTCATGAGCTGTGATGGGCCATGGTCCCAAATGCACTGTGATGCCCAGGCTTCGGCGGACTTTGCAAGTCTTTCATCCCATACCTAAAAATAATTGCATGCAAAAAACAAAAGACATTTTTTATTAAATACATATTTTTATCAACCTTTTTTCTCACAAGAAAAAAGTCAACTGTATTGTAGAAGCACAATATCAAAAGAAATGACTAAGCAGAGTGTGTATTGGAGATCATCGCCAAATCCTTGTCCCACAAAAATGAAAAAATTAGCACAACTAATACTTACTGTAACTCATCTTTTTGAGGTTTTTGCGCTGTCTTGTTTGTTTGCATATCAAGTCTACTCATTAGTGGTGAAACAGCCATAATGTTGCTCATACTGTCTAGTTTAAAGATGCACACTTCAAAAATCACACTAATAAAAAATAATATTCAGCACAGCAGCTTGATGGTTAATTCATCTGATTTACTGTGTGGCAAGCGGCTTGGGGCGATAACCCAGCCGCGACACCCAGAAGGACCGGAAGAGGAACTACGCCTCCTCCAGACCACGAGGGGGCAACCGCCCTGGTGGCTATGGGGACCATGGGAAAGGAGCTTGGAAGCTCAACCCTATAGGGGCCCGTGGTCACTGCCAGGGGGCGCCCTGATGCCTGAGGAGCCTTGGCCCTCAGCACTTCCGCTACACCCGGAAGTGGTGGGGGGAAGAAGACCAGGGACACCCGGAGTGCTTCCGGGTGCGCAGCCGGTACTTCCGCCACACCAGGAAGTGCCGGCGGAAGGTCATCAGGAGGCACCTGGAGCACGTCCGGGTGAACATAAAAGGGGCCACCTCCCTCCATTCGGCAGCTGGAGTCGGGTGGAAGAGGATGAAGCCAGGAGGAGAGGAGTGTAGGCGGCCAGAAGGAGAGGCATTGAGGAAAGAGGCCTGGACTGTGGGTGTTTGGTACGGGGTACTGGGTTGTGTGCACTGTAAATAATAGTTGGAGATGAATAAACGTGTGTTGTGGTTGAACCTTCGGTGTCCGCCTCTCTGTGTCTGGGCTGTTCCCCACAATTGTTAAGGTTCAACCAGAGCTGCTGTCCTGGCTTACATTTATTGTTTGTTTAGTCTTTTTGTTATTATTTAAATATATTTTTGAATGTTATGTTATTAATTAGGGCGTGCAGTGGTAGCATTTGTTGCCATGCAGTAAGGAGACAGGGGTTCTTGTCCTGGGTGTTCCCTCCATGGCGCTTGCATGTTCTCCTCATGCCCATGTGGGTTACCTCCTGGTGCTACTGTTACCTCTTGGAGACACAAAAAAAAAGACATGCAAGTTAAGTGAATTGCTGTTGCTAAATCGACCCCAGTTTGGGGTGTGTGTGTGTTCACCCTGTGATAGACTAGTGCCCCAGCCAGGGATTTATCCCGCCTTGTGCCCCATTGACTGCTGGGATAGGTTCCAGTTACCCTGCAACCCTACCCTGAATATGTGGGTTATGGTAATGAATGGATGGATGGATTGATGGATGGATAGATGGATGTTTTTGGTTTTGTCCTACAAACTTCATGTTCTGTGATGGGCCATGGTTTTACTCTGTATAAATTTGCAGATTTAATATAGTCTTATTCATTTATTTTTCTATTGTATCATAGTAAGTTTCTATGCAATGCCTGCCCTGTCTCTTGTAAGTGGAGCCCGAGGAGGCGGGGCCAACTGATTTTGCAGCGGGGAGACTGCAGCCAGCAGTACACATAGTGGAGTTGCTCTTCTTAATGATTGGTACACCCAGGGTTGTTGCCCCTGGCTCAAGCTTATTTATTTGTATTTAGTCTTTTTGTTGATATTTAAATATAAGTTTTCATATTCAGTTTTTGCATAATTCTGTTTTTGTTTTATCTTTGTATTTTTGAAATATTATAACTTTAATTAATGTTATTGTTCTTTAATAAGAAGTGTGCTGTAGTGCGTAAGGCTTTGGACTTGAAACCCTGAGGTTTTGGGTTCAAATCCCACTACTGACACTGTGTGATCATGAGCAAGTCACTTGACATGCCTGTGCTCTAATTGCAAAACCAAAAAGAAATGTAACCAATTGTATCATAAATTTTGTAAGTCACCTTGGATAAAGGTGTCAGTCATATAAGTTAATGTAATTATTTTATTTCAGCTTTGTATTGTATTTAGAATATATAGATTTGTGTTATTTGTCTTCTGCCCTGAAGCTTAAGACTGAGTTTCAAGGGCATGTGAAGCTGATGCAGCAGCACGCGAATCACATCCCCAAGGACTAGCAGCAGCCAAGACTTTGGAATTGCATTTTTTTCTGCAAGTTGGTTTTTGATTCTTTTTATCTCTGTTGGGAATTACCTGTCACTATTATATTCTAAATAGCAAGGATCATATGGCGTACGGCCAGGGTCCATGACTGGCCGGGATGGCCCTTCGTTATATGCTCAGGGGGTGCAGCCCCAGGGTTGGAGCGGTGCCTCGGTTTCCCTCAGGGCTCCATGGGAATTGGAGTTGGGGGCAGCCCTGTTGGGTCCCGCAGGAGCCGTCGGGGGGGGGGGGGGGGGGGGGGGATTGGAACTCCTAAGCCCTTATGGGCAGTGTTTTCACCACACCCGGAAGTGCAGCCGGAACTCGGCAATCAAGCTCCTGGAGCACTTCTGGATGAACTATAAAAGGGGCCAGCAGCCACCACTCGAGGAGCCAGAATCGGGAGGAGGAGGATGAGGTTGCCTGGGAAGAGTGGTGGAGGAAGAAAAAGAGTGCTTTGCTTGGTGTTAACTTGGTATTTGTGCTTGGGACTGTGTTGTGCCTGTGGGGATTACTGGGAAGACATGCCCCACAGGTGAAGAAATATAAATAATTGTTTTATTATACGTGCTTCCCATGTCCATCTGTGCCAGGTTGGGCGCCTATATAGCGCCTTTTCACAATCATTTTTGAGCAGATTAGGGGAAGAAACATGGTTAAAATAAAACAAAGGTCAAAAATTTGGGATCGAAAAATCTCACAAATGACACAGCCAAAATATGAATCAAAATTCTTAGTCAAAAAGAAAAGAAAAGGTCAGAGCTAAAAAATAATTCAACCAAAAATAACGAAGGCTTGAGTACAGTAATCCCTCGGTATATCGTGCTTCGCCTTTCGCGGCTTCACTCCATCGCGGATTTTATATGTAAGCATATTTAAATATATATCGCGGATTTTTCGCTGCTTCGCGGGTTTCTGAGGACAATGGGTCTTTTAATTTCTGGTATATGCTTCCTCAGTTGGTTTGCCCAGTTGATTTCATACAAGGGACGCTATTGGCAGATGGCTGAGAAGCTACCCAACTTACTTTTCTTTATCTCTCTCTTGCGCTGACTATCTGTGATCCTGACGTAGGGGGTGTGAGCAGGGGGGCTGTTCGCACACCTAGACGATACAGACGCTCGTCTAAAAATGCTGAAAGATTATCTTCACGTTGCTACCTTCTGTGTGCAGCTTTTAAGTATGCTGCACGGTGCTTCGCATACTTAAAAGCTCAAAGGGCACGTATTGATTTTTTTTATCTGTCTCTCTCTATCTCTCTCTCTCTCTCTGTGCTCCTGATGGAGGGGGTGTGAGCTGCCGCCTTCAACAGCTTTGTGCCGCGGTGCTTCGCATACTTAAAAGCAAACAGCCCTATTGATTTCTTTGCTCCTTTGAAGAGGAAGATATGTTTGCATTCTTTTAATTGTGAGACTGAACTGTCATCTCTGTCTTGTCATGGAGCACAGTTTAAACTTTTGAAAAAGAGACAAATGTTTGTTTGCAGTGTTTGAATAACGTTCCTGTCTCTCTACAACCTCCTGTGTTTCTGCGCAAATCTGTGACCCAAGCATGACAATATAAAAATAACCATATAAACATATGGTTTCTACTTCGCGGATTTTCTTATTTCGCGGGTGGCTCTGGAACGCAACCCCCGCGATGGAGGAGGGATTACTGTATATCTGAAAACCTATACAGTGGACCCTTGACTTACAAACTCAATTCGTTCGTGAGCGCTGGTTGTAACTCAAGTTGGTTGTAAGTCAAGACTATTTTTCCCGTAAGAAATAATGGAAATGCCCTTAATGTGTTCCGAACCTCCTACAGCAACACTTACTTAACTTTTTTTAATAAAAAAGGATTGTATAATGTGCATAATTTACCAAAAACACCAATAATTTTTCTAATGTACTAACCAACAAGTTATAAAGAGTGCCTAGCCTACCAGAAACAAGAATTTCATACTGTACTCACCATTTAAGTTGACATCTTTGGCTTGCAGGAAGGAAGGAGGAGGAGAATGAAATGGAAGGTGGTTATTGTTTGGAAGGAGCCTCCTTATACAAATCTTTTCTTTGTAAAATTGTCGAGATGGTGGATTTCGACATGCTGTACATATTAGCGAGATCGGTCACGCGAACACCACTCTCATATTTCCGCACAATTTCCTTTTTCATTTCTATTGTAATTGCTTTCTTAACCTTCGTTACCTTCTCTTCCTTCCTTAGCAATTATCGAAAAAAATTATATAAATCACTGCACTGACCGAAATTACGTCCACAAACACATGTATCTGGGCTCCAACTGACGCTTACAAATGCTCTCGGCTGTTTGTTTACAATCGCACAAGCGGATACACGTGACCACATTCGGGCCGTAACGCAAGATGTTGGTCGTAATTCAAAACAAAAATTTTGGTCGTAAAGCAAGTTGTTCACATGTCAGGCCGGTCGTATATCAAGGGTCGACTGTATTAGGAAGTGTGCTGACAGGTGACCTTCTAACCCATCACATAGTCAAAATCAGGGTCACAACCTCAGAGACTCTGTCACTAGTAACCAGGGTTGCATCTTAACGACAGGTAAATAAAAAGGCAACAATCATAAAACAAATAAAATAGACGCTGAAAAAGCAAAATAAAATTTTTAAATCCTAAACTGTAGGTTGTAGAAAGGAATACAAAATAGATCCCTACACTCAGAAAACACCAAAGTAGAGTTTCCATTTATCCAAATACGTAACAGATAATAAGAAAAAAAATACCAAAAAGTCCTTTCATGATAGTTATAGGGTTTTGGCTTTTGGACTGGTTTTGCTCAATTTTAGGTTTACCTATTTAAGTAAACATTTTGTTTCCCCTTCTGGGTATCCTGCCTTTGCTTTCTATTTTCTATGATGTTTGCTGATGACATTGTGATCTGTAGCGATAGTAGGGAGCAGGTTGAGGAGACCCTGGAGAGGTGGAGATATGCTCTAGAGAGGAGAGGAATGAAGGTCAGTAGGAACAAGACAGAATACAAGTGTGTGAATGAGAATTTACTCTAGGGATGTATGCGACAAAATTCTAGTAATTAAATTATTGACAATCTCTATTGGGAGCAAAAATCGTCAAGCATTCTGAATTTTACGGGGACATGGATGTAGGGAGTTCCATGCAAAGCACACTAATTGCTTGGTGGTTAGCAGATAGCCAATTTAATTTAAAGGCCACTGCAGCTGACATCAGAAACTAAAATGGTTAATTACATTTCTTTGGTGGTTACTTTTGTTTCTATGATTTATTGATGTTTAATTTTCATGTATTATTGTTTTTCATCATTCTTATGGTAACACCATGGTCAGGATTGCTTTAGTATTTGAATATATTATTCTTTTAGTTTTGACATGCTTCAATTTTTGATTGTACTTCCACTTTGTACAGAGGTGAGCAAGTGCAGCTCTTGATGTTGGCTCACCTCTGCTATAAAATAGGGTGATGTACACAACAAAGCATCCAGACTTTGAATAACAAAGATAATTAGCACTCAACTAAATAATATGTTTACATTTTTTGGTGCTTGCTGCAGCCCACTTTACTGATTTCAGTGAGAAGTCAGAAAAGAGGTTTGAGAAAAGACCAAAAGAAAAGATGAGGTTAGAATGTGATGGGACAAAGTTGTGAGAGTTTTAAGGATAGAGGTATTTATTAGTTTATTGATTTTAGTGCTTGCTGAGTAGTGAGTTGTGGTAAATTGCAAATGAAGCCTGTGACCGCGTGTGCTGATTACTGTCAGGTGTTGAGCCGCATGGTAAAGAGGACTAGGGTGAGTGAATGAGGAGGAAAAAACCAAAGAGGATGAAGGAATATGAGTAAACCCTCCTGAAGGGCAGGATGGAGGCTGATGTTATTTTTGAGGGACAGTGCCAAGTCACATAAGGTGCAAGTGGTTAATCCTGTTGCTGATTACTTAATGAGCAGTGGAGATGGGATGTTTATTCGAAGAACTCACGAATTGCTCTTTGTGATGGCCGAAGGAGGTACAGAGAGAGAGAATGGGGATCGTAGGCGTTGCAGCAACAAGGAGATTGAGTGAGAGTGAGACACTGGATGCCGTTGCGGTCTTCACCGGAGATATGCAATATGGCAGCTATGCCTAGGTAGTCGGAGTTGCTGGGGACTTTACCAGGGTTCTTATTCAGGATTCCTGAAGAAGGATGGTTTCATAGTTTGGATGGAGAATTCCATTTTATCAATTTTTAACTATTTATTGCGCACTTACAAACACTGTTTATATAAAGAATAATTTCTGACAAGCACTGTTTAGTTTTGTATAATTTATTTATGCTGCTATACAGTAAATAATAAAACACTACGCTGTTTTGCACATGAATGCTTGTATTTGTCTCCTTCCTTGCTACTGATCCATCCTCCATCCATAAACTACCAGATACCCTGAGGAGAGACAATGCCATAGGCTGCTATAATATGGTATCACACATGAAAACAAAGCAGATGGTCAAAACTCAAGATCAATGACAGAAATGACAAAAATCCCCAAAATATTCTCAGAATAAAGCACATATGTTTATGTTATACTACATTATACTTTGTTTTTGTCAAGTACTCAAAAAAGATCAAAAAGATTTGCCTTGCAGGATCTTACTCTCATAAACCCATATTGCCTGTTATTTAGTATATTATATTCATATAGGTAATTTTCTAAAGTATTCTTATAGTTTCCAAAGTTTCTTATTATAATTACCATTTTGCATGGTATAGAAATATGACTTACTGGTCTGCAAATACCTAGATAAATTTTGTCTCCCTTCTTGAAGATTGGAGTCACATTTGCAACTTTCCAATCATCTGGGGTCATGCGTAGAATTCACACAAAAACATGGTGTAAGGACAAAAGTGAAAATGTGCGTACGCACAAAAAAATCCAGATGCATAAATCTGTGCATTCGCCAACTTCCACGTTCTTCCGCTCCATAAATCTCGGTCAGCGTGAAAAGTAACGTATGTGCATGCACCTGCTGCCACTTCCCAAACTCCTCCTAGAATTACGCCTCTTTGAATATGCAAATCAATATAAATAGCCCTTAAGCTCAGCGTTCTGTGAAATGCCAATGGCAAAACCACAGGGGGAAATAAAAGAATTTCAGCAAATACCAAGTGGAGGCAAGGAAAAAACATACTATTTGTTGGTATAAACAGTTGTATAAACAACAAAAGGAAGTTGATCGAGTGACTTAGAGTGTCAGAGAAACTCGAAAGCTCAAGTTCACAAAGTCGCACAGTGCCCGAAATAAAAAAGAAGTTGTCAGATATCAAAGTTGCCATGAAAAGGCGAGTCGTAGCCCACCATCTGAGTATCATATGAAAGCTTATTAGGGTACAGAGAAAACAAAATAGGCACACAGTGGGAAAAAAGCACGAAATGTCATTTTCAAAAACATAAAAATCTTTAGGGAGTCATTTCCAGATTTCCACAACCTATTATTTGTAATTTTCAGTTTGTATATTAACCAATCTCGGATCGCTAGTGTTTTGGTCCATGCTTTTGCCTTTTTTGTTGTTTAATGCCTTAGGTTGCAGCCACCTATATTTATTTTTTCTCTCAATCAGTAACTTATAATTGAGTGGTCACAACAGAGAGGTGACGATACATTAGTCAAAAGTGAGTTACATTAGTAATATACACAAATGATTCTAAGTCTACATCCAGTCTTGTGTCTCCATTCAAGTAAGGCATGACCAAACAATAGGGTACTTGTCATGCTCATAGGTATAAACTCTGTAGTCACTCATATTGTGATCAAAGATGGTTTCCACCCAGCTAGTAATTACCTCCCTGAGATTATGGCAGCAGGCACTTTCATGGGTAAGAACATAAGATATGTGACAATTTAGCTTGTGTGTTTAGCTAATAGCTAATCTGTCTCATCCAAAATACTTTGTAAAGGTTGTAAAGGTTTCTGATTCAAATACATGAGGTTTTCCAGATTCCAACAACTCTGAGTCCTAAATTCACTTCTCAGTACAGTATAAGTCATTACTCAAGAAATGCCTTAAAGGTCCTGAGCTAGGGTTATAACTGATAGACCTTTTCATTTTAATCATTGGTCTACCATGCAGTGAGTGATTTAATCTGTGGCACAACATGCAAAGTGTCATAAAAAGCAACATAAAATATGACCATAAGATGAAGCTTCTGAAAGGGGAAAGAACAGAATGCTGTTGGGGGCATAATATAACATAACATAGATAATGGAAGATTCAGTTTAACCCCCTATAAGTTATAGAAAATGGAATGTTCACAATCTTAACTCTGTGTGACAGTAAAATAGGCCTTAGACTGAAGCTAGACAGCTAGAAAGAAACAGGAATGGTCAGACAGATAGACATTAAGGGCATATAGTTTTCTTTCCATCTGTTGCATAGAATATATAGAAAACCTTAAGGAATATAACCTAGATATTTAAGCAGAATATCATAAAATTCCCTTTTCCCCTTTCTTTTTTGTGTGTATTATCAACTTTTTTCTCTATTTTTTGGTGTGAACTGTTTGCTTTAAATTTCACTAAAGTCTTTAAAAATGAGGTCTGTGGAGTATTTTGTACGACGAGTCATACTAGTGCCGGAATGTCTATCTGGTAACTGCATTTGAACGATTTTGGAAACCTTCGTCAAATTCAGCTACAGTGGCATCGCCTTTATGAATATTTACTTTTTGAATAGTTATTGGACAAGGCAAGAGACAGATGCAAAAATCATATTCTTTGACGTGCAAAACCCCATATTCCTTGTACAACATGTACTTAGATTTCATAGGAAAGGTAAAAAAAAAGAAAGAAAGAAAGAAAACAGCTCTTTTACTGTGATGTTCAGCAGCTGTCCCTGTCCTTGATCTTGTCTTTTGTTTCTAGTGGTGACAAGTGGTGGCTCTGAGACTAAGAATCTGTGCTGGTATCCTGAAGGTTGCCGGTTCGAATCTCCGTCATTGCCAAAAGAGATCCTACTCTGCTGGGCCCTTGAACAAGGCCCTTAACCTTCAATTGCTCCAGGGGCACTGTACAATGGCTGACCCTGCACTCTGACCCCAAGGGGTATGCGAAAACTAACAAATTCCTAATACAAGAAATTGTATAAGGTGAAATAAAGAAAACTAAAAAAACAAAATTACTTGTTCTTGATTGCCTTATTTTCTCATACAGTATTAACATGTTTCCCCCCAAGGAGCAATGTTTAATTTTGATTTTTTATTTCCCTCAGATGCTGCTGCATTTAGAGGTGCAGTCACCTGAGAGAGAGATTTAATGTCAGAATCTTGACGCTGCAATTTGCCTCTGTATTCTCAGTGCAGACAGGATCTTGTGGTTTTGATAGTTTCTTATTACATTGTTCAAATCAACTAGAAGATTAAGTGTTGCTTTTGTTTCCATTGCTATATGGACCCGAGGAGGACAGTGTTTTAATGCGAAAGACCAGAAAGTAACACATAAGTCAGAATTGTGGCGAATTCATATAAGGGAAATCAGACAGATCTCTCTCCCAAGCCCAACGTCTTTTGCCAAGAATAGTAAATCAAAAATTAGTTTTGCTCCTGTAAACTAAGATGGTTTAAGAAGTGATTGCTCTGACCTTTATGGGATCACGTTGATGACATCATCTGTCACGAGCCCGAACCTAGCAATGCCATAGCAGCCTAGGACAAAATGGCGGCACCAAATATTAAATAAAAATATGAAGATGAAAACACTTGTCATATTTAAATTCTGCATATCACAAATGCCCTAAAGTGAAGAAAACTTTCAGAAAGCCATAAATAGAGGGCCAGAAAAATTGAAAACAAACAAGATTATAAGAATCGTGGACAGTTTTTCCCAATTGTGTTTGATATTTCAGGTTTTTCCTAATTTTTACCCTTTTATTTCCTTTTTGGCTTTATCTCAGGTTGGGCTTATTTGTTTTAGCTCAGTTTGGTTTTAGATGTTACATTTGCTTTACGTTTATTTAAACCAGAGTTACTTTTTAATTTGATAATTTTGTTTACCCTACTGAAAACTTTTAATTATTGTAGCAATCATCTTAATCAAAATATTAAAAAATACTTAAAGTCTTGCTTTTGGGCAGGCTTTTCTGGTTTTAGTCCTCCCTCTGAGAATTGACCATAACATTAATCATGTTGTCCAGTTTTCTGCTATCACCCAGAACAATGTAGCATACTAGAATGGTGACATTAAGTTGGTGGGAGTGGATGTGTGTGAGGGACCTTCATCCTTTTCAGAGTTTGTTCCTGCTTCACAAACATGTACTGAAGATAGACTCTGGACTGCATTAAACATGTTCAGAAATAGATGGATATTATGGTTTGCCACACACATGCATGTGGGAGACAACTTCAGGGTTTGTCTACTGGTAATTACACTCTAAGCCAAGGGGTGGCACTGCTTTGTTTCTTCCTCTCTCTGCAGAATGGATGATTGAGAAACAATTAACCTATGATGTCCCTTCCACCTTCCTGAACCCACTCCTTTTACATCTTCTGTCTGAAAAACGGATGCCGCCATCTTGGAATCTCGTCTGAGCGTGATGTCATCACAGCTATTATGTGTATTTTTCTGCAAACTTCTGTTCTCATTTATACAGGATTACCTAGGTGCCCCAGCCCTTTAATTTGTTGTCTCATTTATTCACAGGGTTTAGCAATTTTCTTCATTTGGTGGTTAAATTGAACTGGAAATTCTATCTGCACATCAATCGAAGTAAAAGAAATGTGTATTGCAATGAAGCTGTGTGCCAGCCGCAATAGGCTCGATATGTTTTTATAACTAATCTCCACATCCTAATCAGAAGTGAAATATCAATCCTCTTTATTTAGATTCAGTTAATAACAATTGAGAGACAATCCCTTCAACCCTTGCGTTGGACCACAAAGGCAGTTAATCATCCGAGTGATTTACTGAGAGGAGTGTTGCCCCGCTTTTGGCAAACAAGCAGCTCCTCTACTTTGAATTACACTTTATCTGCTGTCTTTCCTCTACTTCAATTCAAGTTTTGTTATGACTCTGTGTACCTTAAACAATTCCTGTTCAAGTATTCTGGTTTCTTTTTGTTCATTTTGTGTTTTTGATAGTGATGTATTATATTTTGCAATTGTTTTATTGTTGTTATTATTTTTGGTTAGTAATAAAAATAACTGTTCCATTTTTGGTGCGGGGCGGCACGGTGGCGCAGTGGTAGTGCTGCTGACTCGCAGTAAGGAGACCTGGGTTCACTTCCCGGGTCCTCCCTGCATGAAGTTTGCATGTTCTCCCTGTATCTGCACAATCCAAAGACATGCAGGTTATGTGCATTGGTGATCCTAAATTGTCCCGTGGGTGTGTGTGCCGTCGGTGGGTTGGCGCCCTGCCCAGGGTTTGTTTCCTGCCTTGCACCCTGTGTTGGCTGGGATTGGCTCCAGAAGACCCCCCATGACCCTGTAGTTAGGATATAGCAGGTTGGATAATGGATGGATTTTTGTTGCTATTTTGTTTTTTTATGGTCTGTCATTATGTCATGCTTTTGGGTGCTACATAGCACATCTCTGGAAATGACGTAATTAACACAGCGATATAAAAAGCAGCACATCAGACAGATCTTATGTAAAAAACAGCCTTTTGAGTGTGTGTGAGTGTGTGTGGGTGTGCATGTGTGTTGGTATATTCCCGGTTCCTAACTATTTGCTTGAATCGTGGTTTGGTAATGATGAACGATTGGACTGGTCTCTGTTTCTGACTCTGGCTTCTGTTAATGTCTCCTATGCCTGTCATCCCCATTTCTCACTCTGCATTTCCTTGTGCAAGGCATAGCACCTTTTCATTGTGGGTGTGGAGTTTACATCTTCTCCCCACATCTGTATTAGTGTCTCTATGGCACACTATTTTCCCTGCCATTTTCATAAACACACAAGTATGTTAAATGAATTAAAACATCCAAATTGGCTTGAATGGAGCTGTAATGGACGAGTGACCCTTCCAAAGCTGGTCTCTGCTTTGCACATGAAGCTGCCATGATAGGCTCCACTGTATACATCAGTATGGAAAAACATAACCTCAATCTAATTGGGTCACTTGTCCTGCTAAGGTGCTATGGCTCCCTTATTGTGTCTCCGCCTGGTATATCAAAGAACCACAATGGGTGCCACTCAGAATTAACTTGCACCTCCTATTATACTAACATTAAATGAATTCTGCATGTATTAATATTGAATTATTTTTAAAGGTTTTCTGCTTGAGGAACAACAACTTCATGTGCACTTCACTAAAGATTTAGTGAGGCATTCTGATTAACTCAACTTAATATTAGGAGGTTCATACAGTACCTTCAAAACTTTTTTTATGCTGTCTTACATTTGTTGCTCAAATAAAAGTATTTTTTTCCAATACATTTTTTAGTTGCAGAGAATGAAAATGTATTTTCATTATAAAACTTGATTTATGTGTTTTATTAAAGAAGACTGAAATTCTCTTTTTGTAAATAATGGGCATGTAAACGGAGAGTAAGAAAACAGTCTTTTGATGAAAACTTGCCTGTGTACGGTCAGCAGGGCCTTTCCATGCATTGTGTTACATTTGCAGCATCAGCCCTTGCATTTTTTGCATTTTTCATAGTCACTGAGCATAAACAGCAGAAAGAGAAAGTGAGAGACAGATATATGGCTGCACCTATATTTCTTACTGCTTTATATAAGCTTACAGGGAGTGAAAGTTTGAGGTAGCAAGATGTACTTCTTGGCATGGGAATTTAAAATGTTATCTTTATATGTTATACTTCAAATATAGCTAATATCCTAAGAAGCATCTAACTTAGGTTAACTTATGAGTGAGCGAGTGATGGTGCATTCGTGACTGAACTCTACGACTGTCAACTTTATCACATGTGTACACTAATCTATAATACAGTATGTGACAAAATGCATCTTAAAAGCATATTAAGTGGTTTACTTCTTTGCCATGGTGCGATACCGAGTTAATAATTCACCCTTTTCTCTATGGACTAGCATTCCATCCAATGTTGGTATGTTGGCCCCATGACTTTATATTAAATTAAGTGGGTTTAACCGTGTTATCCTATATAAATGTTCAGTGACTATACAATTTTATATTAATTTAAATAAGAACAATAATAGTGCACTTCCCACCCATCAGAAAGCAGCCATCCAACTTCCCCAATTCTCACTAAAACCCACGTAAATGCCTACACCCTTGGAATAAAAGTTTATTTATTGATTACGAAATTAAGAAACTGTTTAATGGGAACCTTTCAGAACATTATCCCATTTTTGGGATTTGAGAGTGGAATTGGGTCTACACTCCTCTCATCTCCTGTGAATCCCCTTGGGATTAATAAAGTATCTATCTATCTATCTATCTATCTATCTATCTATCTATCTATCTATCTATCTATCTATCTATCTATCTATCTATCTATCTATCTATCTATCTATCTATCTATCCTAGCACTGTGGAGTCCTTTCACAGTAAAATCAATTTTAGTTATAAAAATAAAAATATTACCTTATCAATTACTTTTAATTTTTTCACCTATCTTGGAGTCAGTTTTCTACGGAGGCTGAGAGAAGACATGCAATATCGTTATTTTTTTAATTGTTTCCTCGAGATAACAGACTAATTTTATCGAGATCTCGATAAAACAAAAGATCTTGTTTTCTCAAAATTATGAAATAATTGTATCTAACGTTTAATCTTTAGCTCATTGAAGCCACATCCTGTATGAAATGGCAGAATTTAAGAAGGCTTCAGATGTATAGGCGTTGCAATCTAAGTGAGCCTGATGCCAGGAGCAAAGGTTTTAAGTTTTGTTTTTTTCGAGATTGCAATAAAATTATTCCGTTATCTCAAGAAAAAAATTTTTGTTTTCTTGACGATAAAATTAGCCTGATATCTCGAGGAGACAATTTAAAAAAATAATAATATTGCATGTCCTCTCTTGGCTTCCGTAGTTTTCAGGATTATATAGACATTTTGTGATAAATGCAGCCACTGCACAAATGCATTATTGTGAAGCAGTTTATGGGCCAACAGCAGTACACCTTTTTACAAAACACACAACCACACGGCACAAGTTCAACATTTTTTGAGAGATTCATCAGAAGAATGTGCTTTATAACAAAAAATGTCCCAGAAAATGAGTTTGTGGTATAAAGGAAAGTCAAGACCTGTTATAGCAAAAAATTGGATAAAGAAGAAATGGATAAAGATGGATGACTCTAGTTGATTTATATACTATTTAAAATGTTTAAGAATGTATTTTTATATGTATTACATGTAAAGGTTTTATATATTATTAATATTCTCACAAATTCTAATTTATAATAATAAATATATAATAATAAATAATATATAAAACAATGCTTCTTAAGAGCAAATGAAATGGTTGTACTTTAGGGCCTTAATGAATTCCGTTCAATAATTTGCCCTTTTCTTAATTTTCTTCAGTTCTAAGAAATTGAGCCCTTCTAGGCAATAGTGTGCAACAGAGAACCACCAACCCCGGAATGGATACCAGTCTATTTTTTTGGCTCACTCGTGCACCCTGGGCCTTGATGTTGTTGCGCTATGAAAATTGGAACTTTGGGAGAAAATGCATAAGAACACTGGGAGAGCAGTTGCACTGCAGGAAGCCCAGGAGCTACAAGGCAGCAGTACGGCTCCACTGTACAGCCCATGAGTTCAAACCATCCATCCTTCTACCATGAAACGTGATTTACCCACTTCAGCATCAAGGGGTTGGTGAAGTGCATCCCAACTTGACAGGACATAAGACAGAAACAAATTTCCGAATTTGGTATTAATTCTTTGCACAAACTCATAGTCAAGTAAGAGCACAGAACATAAGATATTTGACTAAAGCGAGGAGACCATTCAGTCCATCAAGCTCAATTGCTTGGTTATTAAGCTAAGTTGTTCCAATATCTCTTCCATATACTTCTAAAACAATGTCAAGGTTTCTGCTTCAACAACATGACTCAGTTGCTTGTTCCAGAATCCCATAACTTTTTATGTAAAGAAGGTGATTTATGGAAGACAAAAACAAATTTCCGAATTTGGTATTAATTCTTTACACAAACTCAAACTCAAGTAAGAGCATAGAACATAAGAAATTTGACTAATGAGAGGAGACCATTCAGTCCATCAAGCTCAATTGTTTGCTTATTAAGCTAAGTTGTCCCAATATCTCTTCCAGATACTTCTAAAACAATGTCAAGGTTTCTGCTTCAACATTATGACTGAGTTGTTTGTTCCAGAATCCAACAACTTTTTATGTAAAGAAGGTGATTTATGGATTCATGTAGAATTACCAATTTACCTAACATGAATGTCTGTGGAGTAGCATATGAGCAATGTGAGAACGTGCAAGCATCACAGGGTCAGGGTTCAAATCCAAACCTCTACAGTTTTAAGACAAAAGCACCTCCCAATATGCCAGATGTCATTTCACCTTTCCACAGATTGACATTAGAACATAAGAACATTAGAAATGTTGTGATGAGAACAAACCATTAGCCCAGCTGACTCACCCATCCTATTATTGTCCAAAAAACAGTTGAGACTTGAAGGGCCCTAAATTCTACCCTCCACCACACTACTAAGTAATTTATTTAATGTTTCTATTGTTATTTGCTAGCAAAATAAAAAAATTCTAACATTTATGTGAAATCTACCCTTAACAAGTCTCCAACCATGTCTCCCTATTCTTATTGCATAATTTATTTTAGAGTAACAACTGGGATCTAGCGTACTAATTTCTTTCAGAATATTAAAAACCTTAATCATGACTCCTCTTGTCTTCATGTATTTAATCTGAAAAGGTTCAACTCAATAGTTCTCAGTCTCGGAATCAACCTAGTAACTTTCTACTTTTGTAATATGGAGACCAAAACTACACACAGTACTCCAGGTTAGGCCTCACTAGTGCATTATAAAGCTTAAACATAACCTCCACACGTTGTGACATTTAACCTAACATCTTATTAGCTTTCTTGATCACTTCTGTCCATTGTCTTGATGCTGATAGTGATGAGTCCCCCATAACTCCTAGATTCTTCTCATTAGGTGTATTTTCATATTTCAGACCTCCCACTGTGCATTCAAACCTAACAATTTTACTTTCGGTGTGTAATACTTTACATTTACTTACATTAAATTTCATCTGTCACAAATCTTCCCAAGAGTGTATGCTGTCCATGTTCCGCTTTGACAAATCGGTTGATTCTACCTAGTCTGGTATCATCTGCAATCTTAACCAGCTTATTGATTATATTCTTCTCCAGAAGAAGCAGCAGCCCCAGCATTGACCCCTGAGTATCTCCACTTCTGAAAAAGTTCACTTCACCATTACCCCTCTGCTTCCTGTGTTTGAGTCATTTGTGTACCCATCTCTACACTACACCCTGAATTCCCACTTTTTTGTGGTACCTTCTGAAAATGACATTAAATAATATCATATGTACTTCTCTTATTACATGCTTTGGTTGCTTCCTGAAAGAATTCCAGCATATTAGTATAACACGACCTTCCTCATCTGAACCCATGTTCTTAAAACTCCTATTCTAGACATGCTCTTCTCAGTCATTTCCTTAATAACTGCTCCCGTTAATTTACCTGTGATGCACATTAAATCACTGGGCCTACGTTTACTTGGATCAGCCTGATTACCCCTTTTCAACATTGTTATAAACTTTAATATGATAAATGAAATAGAAATAAACAGATTTGTGTTTAAACATCATAATTACATCCCACTCACCATGTATTCCATGTTAGCAGCTGGTGGGAACACTTGTGAGCGCACACGGTTGTGATACTCCAAGAGTGCTGCCATGTCGAGTGAAGAGATGAAACGCTTACGTCTGCTCTTCGACACAGAAACACTAGGAAAGTCCATGGAGGCTCCCAAGCTGTCTGTGCTGTTCTGATGGTGTGGCTGGAGAACTGTTCCAGTGGGCAGCAGAAAGGAACTACAGCTCTGTATAGTCCATATCAGCAGGCCAGGGAAGAAAAGGGGACCATGTACAGCTAGCATCATTCTGTCAGAGCGCAAAGAACTGGATAGTGGACTGCAGTAAAAGGAAAGAAACACGGGATGAATGAAAGAAGAAGAGAAAGAAGAGACCTGAGTACCCCACACATTTAATGACTAAAGAAAATGCATTGGGACTTTTAGCTTTATGTTCAGTTTTGAAATATTACTTGAGTATAATGAATATGGTTTCACTATGTCTCATTTTAGGTAAAAATGAACAAAAAAATGCTTTCGGTATTTTTGAAAAAGTAATGTATCATTTTGTATTTAATTTTATAGCACATTTGTAACATCCATCCATCCATCCATCCATCCATCCATCCATCCATCCATCCATCCATTATCCAGCCCGCTATATTCTAACTACAGGGTCACGGGGGTCTGCTGGAGCCAATCCCAGCCAACACAGGGCGCAAGGCAGGAAACAAACCCCGGGCAAGGCACCAGCTCACTGCAGGCATTTGTAACATTGAAATATAAAATATATTTGTAATCTGAAGCATAAAGTTGACACCTAGGTACAAATCTTCCCAGTTTATACTTAAAAATTCTTTTTATTCCAAAAAGCTGTTTTAGCCTACTTCTACTGATGACTTGTGACAGTGTGGCTTCATTTATTCTTATTAAGTGCATTTCCACTTAAATTCTCAACATCCCATGCAACAATTACAAATATAGCATGGATAAGAGAAATAACACATAAATACAAAACCACTTCGGGCTGAAACATAAACAGAGAAAAAGCATGAAATACTGTATATACCACTAATTAAGTTTTGCATGCTTTTAAATTAATGAACATTTATAATGGCAATCTATAAATATTTTGTTTAGGTGACAGTTACTGCATAAAATAAATCTGCAACTTTGGAAGCTGCACAAATAACTTTTGCTTTAGAAAATCAATGTCTTTTCTGCAAACCCTACAAACACCTACCTTTATTTCAATATCTATCTATCTATCTATCTATCTATCTATCTATCTATCTATCTATCTATCTATCTATCTATCTATCTATCTATCTATCTATCTATCTATCTATCTATCTATCTATCTATCTATCTATCACATACTGCCTTTCCTATTGATCCATTTATAAACTGTAATTGTCACTTAAGTCATAACCAGTTATGACCCCCACACCTCTGTTCGTATTAGTGCGGTAACCCCAGCTCTTTTCACATTCTACACATACTCAACAACAGCAATCACATTGATTACAGCATGAAACTCCTTTCTTTGCATCACAAATCCAGAGAGATAATAATTGCATTACCTTTCACAAAACTCACAGACAGAGGAAAGAAATTGCTGGGCAGCATTTTATACAGCACATACCTTGATTGTGATCCACAAGCAGTCAGCCTGGGAAATAGGAGGATGAAAGGAGAAAGCAATAGAAAGGGCACAGTCTGAGAATGAGAGAGAGAGAGAGAGAGGGGACGGAAGGGAGGGAGGGAGTGTAAAAGTTCCAGACTTGAAGTAAAGCTTCAGCAAACAACCTTTTTCAGACACATGTGGCAGAGAAGCATATCCTTGCCAATGTCTATAAGCCCTTTGATGCCATATGACGCAGAGGCGCTCGTGTAAACGCTCCCCTCTTGGGAAGTCCTAAGTCTTTGTGAACCTTAATAGGTGATTTGTTTCATTTACTGGCAGTTCAATCGCTTAATATTTTTCTTACTTTAATGTAAATGTATCAAAAATTACTGTTTCATTTGAATAGTTCTTTTCTAGGTAACATCAAGAACTTTTCCAGCATGTATACAACAGTTGCACTTGGAATTCACAATTTATAAAATATTCAAAACAAATGTTACTAACTGCTTCAGTTCAACATGAATAAAACGAATAAGAGTTCAATCAAAGAAAATAATAATAACAAAGATCTGTAAAAGGAAACAAATCAGTGGAAGAAATTTACAACCACCAGTTTCATGCATTGAATCTGTTTAATCCAATTCAGAGTAATAAAAATAACAACGATAATGCCATGATATAAAATTACAAGTAATTTTGACCAGGGACTGTGTAGGTTGAGAATGCATGACCAACTGAATATCATTACATATCATAGGATAGCCAAACGTAACCAGAAAGAAAATGTTATTTTGAACCTCGCAACAGCGCCCCCAATGGTTTGATTTGTGGTGTACTCATTACATCTGTTATGGTTGCATTTTAGAATAATTTGATTAATGATTTGTGTGCAATTAGGGGAAATCACAGCATCCATTTTGATTTCTTTGTAATTTAAAAGAATACTCCACTCAAAAATGATTTTGTTTATATGTTTTTGCACTGTATAATTCCTCACTGTGATCGTGACTACCAATATAGAAGATTTTTCTTTCTTTCTTTCTTTCTTTCTTTCTTTCTTTCTTTCTTTCTTTCTTTCTTTCTTTCTTTCTCTTTCAAAATGTAATTTTTTCTTCCTTTTTATTGATTCTGTATATATATATATATATATATATATATATATATATATATATATATATATATATATATATATATGTGTGTGTGTGTGTGTGTGTGTATCCATTTTCCCCTGAAGAAAAATAAAGTTTTATCCATCTAGCTACAGTATGTTAATCCCATGTTTTCATGCAGAACAGAGGTAATGCTGGACAACAGCAGACAATTCCTATTTCCATAACAGAACCCTCGTTATTTGTGTCGCATAATCCACATTTCAAAGTCATC
This sequence comes from Erpetoichthys calabaricus, assembly GCF_900747795.2. Classification (NCBI taxonomy): domain Eukaryota; kingdom Metazoa; phylum Chordata; class Cladistia; order Polypteriformes; family Polypteridae; genus Erpetoichthys; species Erpetoichthys calabaricus. The sequence continues at coordinate 147,248,035 of NC_041403.2, forward strand.
CAGCTGTATGCTCACAACATCACAACACACATGTACTTTTTTGTAAAGTATTGTTAAATAAACTACTTCTGGTAAACACTCGTGTGAATGAAAGTAGATTGTGCTGAGATGTGAACAAGCATTTGAATTACAGACCTTTCTCCCATTGCTTTATAGATATTTATAGCTGTAAGCCACAACTGGAGTACCTCAGGATTATTCAGCGGCAGTCTAACTTCACTGATTTGTGTATAACAGATATTGACAAGGTTTTATAATTTTATTTGCATTTTATGATGACACAATTTTGTTTTTCTGTCAGTGCCTCAAGTTTCAGCCAAATGTACCAACTGTTCTCATGGTAGTTTTTCCCAGAATTCCTTGGGAGGAGGCTCGCCTGTAACATTGTAATGAAGTAATTGTTTATTAATTATTTACATGTTTCTCTTTTGTCCTTTTTTGATTTGTTTAGGGATTTTCTTTGTCCAGGTGTACAATTCTGTTTTTAGACTTGTGAAATATTGTATGGTTGAAATTCTATATTTTTTCAAGTTTTTGATGCCATTTTGAATTTTGTGGACAAAGGCTTCAGCATTTACTAGGGGCAGGTTTGGAGGCTGCAGTCAACAGGTTAAACTGTCAACCTCTTTTATACTTCCTCCTCTTAGTTTGTGGATACCTAAACCTTTTTTGTGAATTATTTTGTTTCTAAAACTCAATTTTTAAAAAGGGCTTATATTTTGACTTTGATTGTTTTGACTCTTATTTTGGCTTTGGTTAAGGTATGATGGATCTTTTGGCTCTTTGACTCTTTTTTCAGTTATGACTACATCTTTTCTACTGGTTTCTTTTCAAACAACTTTGGCAGTCATCTTCATCAACAGTATAAAGGTTGCCCCATAAATTACTGGGGTATCTGAGTTTGATATATTATCCTGCGAATTGCTATGCTACAAAGCTTTATTTTGAACTTCCTGGTTAACACATCTCTGTTCCTACATATTTTGAAATTGAATTTTTTAATGTCTTTTGTTTCTGGCGCAAAAGTTGACCACTGCCCATACTTTGACTTATACATCCTCAATCATCTTTATTTTTCATTTACTGTGTGTGGGAAATCATTATAACGTGACTCTCTCTGTGCACAAAGAATAAGCTGTTACTGGGCCTTGGCCCCTGACGAATGACTGAGTTGTGGAAGGTGGGTCTTCAATCCAAACTCTTGGGTATATCTAAATGTCTTCCATTTTTTGATTCTGGAAGTGGTTTATTTAACAGTATTTTCCTAAAAATAAATGTGATTGGGATGCTGTGATCCTATGACTGGATGACTTTAAATGTGGATTAGGCAACACAAGTAAGGCCAAGATTTTCTCATGATGGATGTTTTGATATTGTTTGCTGTAGTCCAGCATTGGTCTTCATTCCATCCTGCATGAAAGCATGGGATTAAAAAATTTTCTTTGCCATCACTATAAACTGCATGGGGTAAATAACATCCATCCATTTTCCAACCCGCTGAATCCGAACACAGGGTCACGGGGGTCTGCCGGAGCCAATCCCAGCCAACACAGGGCACAAGGCAGGAACCAATCCCGGGCAGGGTGCCAACCCACCACAGGACACACACAAATACACCCACACACCAAGCACACACAAGGGCCAATTTAGAATCGCCAATCCACCTAACCTGCATGTCTTTGGACTGTGGGAGGAAACCGGAGCGCATGGGGAGAACATGCAAACTCCACGCAGGGAGGACCCGGAAAGCGAACTCAGGTCCCCCGATCTCCCAACTGCGAGGCAGCAGCGCTACCCACTGCGCCACCATGCCGCTGGGGTAAATAACATAAACACAAAAATATTTTCTGGTGGAGTATCCTTTTAAACAATATTATTATAGCAACTAACAAGTATATTTTTGTACTTTTACACTTGCTTTAACAAATAATGTATAAAAACATGTGAACAATTGGGATGAGAACAGGCCATTCAGAACAACAAGCTTGTCTGTCCTATTTGTCTAATTTTTTAAAAGAAACATTGAGTATTACAGGTTTCAAAGTCCTACTTAGTAGTATTATTCCATTCAGGAAAGTGCAAAGTGGCTGGATTGGTACTTATGCAAGAACACTTACTGCAGGTCTTTTACCCCTGACCGACACCCCAAATAATCTACTGGCAAAGGATTATAGAAAGTAACTGATATTAGCAGCAGACCAGGGGCCTCATGTATAACGCCGTGCATAGAATTCACACTATAACATGGCGTATGGACAAAAGTGGAAATGTGCTTATGCACAAAAAAATCCAGATGCATAAATCTGTGTGAACACCAACTTCCACGTTCTTCCGCTACATAAATCCCGGTCAGCGTGAAAAGTAACGCACGTGCACATGCCTGCTGTCCCACCCCAACTCCTCCCAGAATTACGCCTCTTTGAATATGCAAATCAATATAAATAGCCCTTAATCTCAGCCTTCTGTGAAAAGACAATGGCAAAAGCATGGGGGAAAATAGAAGAATTTCAGCGAATATCAAGTGGAGGCAAGGAAAAATGTACTATTTGTTGGTTTAAACAGCGATATAAACAACAAAAAGAAGTTGATCATGTGACATAGAGTGTCAGAGAAACTCGAAAACCCAAGTTCACAAAGTCGCACAGTGACCAAAATAAAAAAGTTGTCACATATCAAAGTCGCCGTGAAAAGGCGAGTCATAGCCCACGGTCTGAGTGTCATCTGAAAGCTTAATAAAAGCGAAATTTCCACTTTAATCATGTAGTTTATTTTGTTATTAAAGTAGAACATCATAAACTTCATCTTAAAATCATTTAATTTACTAGTTTCTCAAATCCCATCGTAATTAAAGTAGCATGTTAAAGGCTTTGTTTTGTATTTGATCTTCTATGTGCTCTATGTTTACTACCTGCTTCATAAATGGGCTTTCTCTTCCTCCGACAGGACACAGAATCCATTACATTCATAATATTACAGCTCTCTAAAAAAATTAAAATACTGAGATGTATACTTGATATCATTTTCATGGTGATAGGAGTTAAAGCATGTTGTTAAACATGGGAACACAGTTTGTCCCCGCCTCCCGCAAGATGCTTGCTGCGCCATGCATCACCTTCAATGAAATACTTTATTGCAACAGTACTGTCTCTTTCAAACGTACTAACCCCCAATTCCTATCCTTCCTTTTCTTTCTCCAAGTAACCAATCACCACACAATCAGCTCTGTAATAGATGTTAAGCCATCTGTAAGCGTAGAACGTCGATTCTTTAAAACTTTTAAGGAACATTGAAATATCTTCATAGTACATGTTTAATTATTCTATCCATCTGTATTTCCACAGTGTCACGCCAGCACCAGCAAGAATACAGCACAAGGCAGGAACAATCCGTGAACGGAGCACCAGCTCCTTGCTAGCGCTGCAGCACCGTGTCCTCACATGTTTAATTATTAACAATATACATTATTTAAATAAAGTTAAAGTTTTATCTGTATAATATAATAAACATATTTTGCTGCATTTCAACTTAAAAATGATATCGTCATCATCTGTAAATATGCACTTTATAAAGTGGTGCAGGTTGTGCAATATTATAACTGTATCGCAAGTTTACAGTGAGGTGATTGTACTTGTAAGTGCAAACAGTTCTACAAGGAGCACTTGATGGACTGATTGAGTGTGTTTATAGTTCTTGGGATGAAACTCTTTCTGAACCGCGAGGTCAGTACAGGAAAGGCTCTGAAGCGTTTGTCGGATTAGAGCAGTTCAAATAGCAAATGGCTGAGACAGCGTGTGCTTGATTCTGTATACCGATAATTCTCTTTCCGGTCAGCTGCTCTGAATGGTGCAGTGAGAGTAACAATGCTAAAGCAGTTATGGTATTTGGAATAGTTTGGCCATTCCGTGGACCATTATATTGTTACAGGTTAATTACAATCTGATGCCTTAAAACTAATAAATAATATGCAGTTAATTTCAGTGTATTTATAAAGCTGCATCAGGGATGTGGATCTGAAAAAGAAAGGGAAACCACACTGGAACAGTAGCCCTGCTTTGACGCTGGGTGCTGCCAGTTTGCAAAACCGAGTGGAGAACTTGTATACGCCAGGATTTGAGCTACGCCAAGTATACGTTTTATACATTGAGATTTGAGCGTGGAAACTGGCTTACGCAACATTTTGTGCTTATGCACAGTTTATACATGTGCAGGTTTTGTGTGTTTCTTTTAAGAATGAAATTTAAAAAGGCTTTTCTGCAATCTGAAATCAAAAAGTTTAAGTGATAATCATGGTCAGATAAGGACTGCAAAATTCAAGAATTCCAGTTTGCCATAATGCTAATATTTAATTTAATTAGCTTTGAGTCCAAAAACAGAGTGTCAGGTTCAAAATGATCAAACTGCACTTCTTCTCTAGTGAAATCTATAATTGCGGACAAAGGCCTTTAGTATCTTCATTGGAGTTTATCAGCAAGTTTCAAGATGTGAATCGTGAAGAAGGTTCTTATCATCCAGGCCAGGTCCCCTAGCAACCATTTATTCACCATAGGAAATTGTAAAATGACAGTGTGACATACCTAACCTCGCTTTAACCCTGAGCATGACTAAGGCTAGGAATTCTATGTAATTGCAGTGAACCCGAGTGAAACTCAGGGTGACCTTTAATTGATTGTGCAGATCAGACACTGTCATTCTGCCCTCTCATGCAAAAGCAACAGAAACAATATGTTACAAGAAAAGTACGCAAAGAAACATGTCGGTACTGTCCTGATTGTGATACCTGGGCTGTGCGTTGGTGATAAATTTGGCTGATCCAGTGTGTTTGCAGTTGAAACTGGTCCTTATTTATTAGTGAGTGTCCTGTAAAAATGCTGTCTAAGCCTGTAGGCCTGTGAAGTGGGAGAATGCGATTTTTTATTTTAGGTTGTAATTGAGACCTTTTGACATTCCAGATTACAAAGGTCAGTGGTTGGTCAGAGAAATACAGCTTCTGAACTTGTGGACACATTTTATAATCTTAAGTAAAAACAGTGCATTATTTCAGCATTTATCTCTAACACTGATTTCATATTTTATTTCTTGGTACAGTTAAGGAGCTTGTCATTATGCTGGCACTTATAATTGTCGGGAATAGAAGAAGAGATATATAATAATTTGCTCACTTTGCCTCAATCCCCCAGTTTTCCTCCCCAAGTGCCAAGAGACAGGGCACACCCAAAACAATAAGATGACAAAGACGAGATGAGATTAATTTGACGTAAGTGGCTCACTGATTCTGAGCTTTGTTAGAACAAAAACCTGTAGCCACAGTGGGCCCCCAGGACTGTGTCTGAGAACTGCTGGTATACATATACATGTCGTACAGCGGAAAAAAATGCTATAAACCACTACATGTGCTGACAAGCAGCAACTACGTTTTGAGTTGCTTTACCAACAAGATGCTAAGACATTTTGCCAGTAAGTTGCCAATACATTATATGTGTGCTAGCAGTAGTTTTTTGATGTATTGCATATGTGTTGGGAGGAAGCTTCTTCCAGGAATTAATTTTAAAAAGTTGCTTACACATTGAATCTACATTGGCAACATGTCACTAAAAGTTTAAGTTTACATTTTAGGAAATGGTTCCCATTCCTGTATTGCCGGGTGGGTGGGTTTCATAAAAATCAAAGTGTATTTCTAGCAAAGTTAAAATTATTACATAAACACAATAGCTTTTTAATATGTTTTAAAAAATCTTATGTGTTAAAATGTAAAATACATTGACAAGCCCTCATTTTTTACTTTTTGACCTAGCTTTTTTTTATTTCATTATATATGGAGTTTTTTTTGGTTTCAGTCACTTTGTAATAAGGCTAATAAGATTAGCTTGGTAGAAACAAAGCACAGAGTAATAAAATTTATAATAACAGAAAGTACCTGAAAACTCTGTTCACATTCTTATCACAAAGGTCCCAGCCTTTATATTAGAAGAATGAGGTGTGAAGAAATATATAATAAATAATAAATACTGCATATATATTGTCACACACATGCGCATGGGAGGTAGCTAAAGGGCTCAAATGAAGGTTATTTCACGCCAGACCAGGGGATGGCAGGGTGCACTGATCCTTTCTCTTTTTCATTGGCAGACCAACCACGGGAAATTTTGCCTGGATTTGATGACGTCACTTCCAGCTCTGGGCCCAATGACACCACTTCCTGTTCCATGCCCAATGATGTCACTTCAATTCTGACCCCGAAGACATCACTTCTGGTTCCGGCCCCAAGGACATCCCTTCCAGTTCCTGCCCCAGTGACATCACTTCCCCTGCCTGACTTTAAAACCGCCACGTTTGCCTGTCTCTTTGTTCTTTTTTTTGGACTAAAGTCTGTACAAAATTAAACCACAACCTTCATCCATTTCAAGTATATGGGCGGCTGTCTCCAAACCTCTTTTTGTATCCTTTTGAGTTCATTCACAATATATTGTGACCAATGGGGGGCCCGTAGCAGCAAACTTTAAACACAGCCTCACCAAAAAAATCCCAGGTTAAAATACATATTTTTATTCAACAAGGTATCTTTAACAGGCTTCTTCTACTTAAAATTACAGCACAGCAAAGCAAACTCTTTCTTTTCTATCTCCTCGACTACTCCTTGGCCATAGTTGTCCAACTCCTCTCCCAACTCCGACCCATCTAGATGAGATCAAGCATCTTCTTTTATCTGTGACAGAGGAGCATTTAGGGTGATAAGGCATAGCCCACTAAACGCACTTCCAGCTCAAATGGAAGTCTCTGAAATTAGGAATTATGAATCCTGGCAGCTCCCCCTGATGGCCCCCATGGAACCCATTATTATTGCCCTATGAGATTACAGTATGCCCTACCAGTGTCCATGAGGGAATCGTGGACCAGGGGTGCTGCCATCTAGCACATTGAAGGAGAAAATATTCACCTGTTCTCCACTGGTCCTTCTGTTCCCCTGGACTACCAATGTAAATGTTCCTGTTCAATCCTTCGCCAGTCAATGTGTGCTGTCCATTACTATATATATATATATATATATATATATATATATATATATATATATATATATATATATATATATATATATATACTGTATATAAAGAAATGTTGAGATACCAGCTGGGTCATCCTGTTTGGTTTCAGATTTATTGACTTTGGAGTGTGGTTCAGTCCCAGGGTAGGAGCTCCATACTGTGAGTAACTCATCTTCTAAATGAGACACCACCTTCCTGGAGCTCCTTTTCTTTTATAGCTCCTGAACAATAAGGGGCGGGGTCAATTGCCTGAAATTGGGGTCTTCTATGATCTGTGGGTAGTAAAAGAGATTTTGCCCCAAGGTGTACCGGGGTGGTAGTGTAGTTCTTACCTCAGGCTAGCCTGGAAGGTAACCCTTGGATGCACCTTCATTACGATATATAATTATTTAATATTATATACTGATATTTAATACTGATAACCAATGATGCGGGAAACTGGAAACTTTTGATTTGCACAGATTTTCACAAAACTGATACCAAAATTAATTTTGCAGGAGATTTCACAATTGCAAAATGCAGAACTTTCAAAAAGAGTTTGGAGTTTCCAATTAATTTTGCGATTCAAAAGCAAAGAATATTAACCCCTAAAGTCTCATTCACATTTCCACCTTTACATCTGTAACTGAATAATGCATGTAATTTGTCGCACACCCGGCAAAGCAAGTTTAATTATGTCTCTCAAGCAGAATAGGAAAGGTGCTATATAACTAAAATGTATTATTAATATTATTATCATCGCAGATTAGAAATGAGTACATTAGAGGGTCAGCTCAAGTTGGACAGTTGGCGGACAAAGTCAGAGAGGCGAGATTGCGTTGGTTTGGACATGTGCAGAGGAGAGATACTGGGTATATTGGGAGAAGGATGCTAAGGATAGAGCTGCCAGAGAAGAGGAAAAGAGGAAGGCCTAAGTGAAGGTGAGAGAGGACATGCAGGTGATGGGTGTAACAGAGCAATATGCAGAGGACAGAAAGATATGGAAGAAGATGATCCACTGTGGCGACCCCTAATGGGAGCAGCTGAAAGAAGAAGAAGAAGAAGAAGATCACCGCAGAGGAGCACAGTGTGTTTTTTTTAATGTGATTTTCCACATGAAGACACACCAATACGCCCATTATGTTTTCTCCACTAGAAAATCTCACTACAGAGGAAAACTGAACCAATGACTGTGCCATTACCGTCCATTCAGCCTTTCATGTTTCTTGATCTCTGCATTAAAGGTTGAGGATGTGCCATGAAGCTTCAAGTTTCTTTTCTGATTCCAATACATACAAGATTGCGATAACCAAGATTGTCATTTCAATTGGCAAAGATGGAGATTGTAATACCAGAACACACAAAATCTCTCAGAAAGGATCAGAATGGAGGAGAGGGAAAGAATTTTTTTAAATACTGTATGACAGGTGGACACATACTGAATTTAAAAAAATGTAAATGCTTCCAGGACTAAGTGCATTGCTTGGTGTGTCAATGACACAAATTTCACTACAAGCACAAAGACAACTTGTTTCTGTGTACGTCCACTCCCCCGGTCCTTCCGCTATGGTGGCTGGGAAAGAGGCCCGGCTGTCTGTCACAATATGTTGCTTTCCCCATGTAGTTTAGTGATGGCTGACGAAAATTCTTAGTTTCATCTTTTCATGGAGAACAGACATAACAAAGTTTCTGATAGACCTACTTCTGTCCCTCATTTATTGGTCAACAGTCCTGTCTTTAATTCAAAAGTGTGATCCTGTATGAAGGGGCTTCCTGTTTGTGGACAACTTAATTTTCCCAGGGCTATTTATTTAATCATGTTTTAGCAAACAAATATATGTGTTTTACATATTGTAAGCATACAGATGGATAATTTGATGTGTGGATTATGTAACATGAGTAACAAGAAAGTTTTCATGGAGGGTTTTAATACTATTTGCTGTTGCTCAGCACTGGTCACCATTGGCCCTTGTTATATCAGAAACTTTGGTATGTCCGTTCTTCACGAAAAGATGAGACTGAAAAAGTTCTCAACCATCGTTACAAATTACATGGGGTAAGTAATATATAGAAAAATATTATTTTTGGGAGAGTATTCCTTTAAATATGCTTAAATATGCTAGATAGTTTCTCTTTCATTGATGTTTTTGTTTGTAAGCTGTCATTACATGACCATTTAAGTTTTCCATTCTGGAATAAAAAGTGTTCATTGTGACCTTAAGATGCTCTGTATATTTTGCTTTCCTTTTACTCATCCTTTCCCTTCTACGTCAGATTTAATAGAGATAAATGTCTGATGTGCTAATAACAGTCTTATGGGTAGGTTTTGATAAAATTGATGGAGGAATGAGTTGTCTTGTTTGAATTTATGTTCTAAGTTAGGGTGTAGGTGCCCCCAATTACAATAATACAGAAGGTAGGGGGTGTTAAAAAAAGTTTGAAATGAATTAATAGTAGTCCTTAGCAAGCATAAAACATAACCCAGTCAGAAGTTTTCCAGGCTTCCCGAATTCTAGGAACTGTTTAAGGATTGTTCATTTGCCAGTTTAATATTCTCAGCTGCTAGACTGTGGCGTGGGCCAAAGTACACGACCTTCTCTGATATAGTGCTTCCCAGCGCCAGATGAAACAGAAATATATTCACAAAGGTCTACCAACCATAGAAAAGGGCTTTTTTCTTCTTTTTAAATCTGATCCAGCATGCTATAGACCTTTAATTTTTAACCCATGATAGTATTTTGAATTAAACTATAAAGCCAAAGACTAGAGCCAACAGATTTTTAACCATAACTTTCATAATGACAATTAAATAAGCCATTCAACATTTGCAATGTGTGAGGAAGGCGTATGGTGACAGAGCTAAGGAGTAGGCCTGTTAGACAGCCATAATGTCACGAGTGAAGAAGGGCAACAGCAGCTTCCTTGAACACAGGCTTTGTGTCAGTTTTCAGTAATTTGTCTGTCCGTCACTGAGCAGACCACAGTGATGTCTTAATTGAAAGACCACGGAAGATCATTTTAATGTGAGAATGAAAATGAAGAATCATTTTGAAGAATTGCAGCCTGAATTCCATGACTGATACAGACTACTTCATAGCAGTCCATATACTTATGTGAGCTAGAGCTGCTGCTCATTCGGGATACTCCAGGACCCTTCTCGATTTTTCATTGTCTGTCCAGTACTTCAAAGAGACAGAGGGAGTACAAAATAATCTTTTGGTCTTCTATAAGAATTCAGCAGAGTCCAGTGGAGCGATTTGTGAGCAAATTTCAGCAAATCTTCAACATTACTAAAAATAATTGTGGACTTCAGAAAATCACGTCCTGCCCACATCCCACTCAGCATCAATGGTTTAGATGTGGAGACTGTTAGGAATACCAAATTCCTCGGTGTGCACATAACTGAGGAACTTACGTGGACACATAACACCTCATCACTAATCAAGAAAGCCCAGCAGAGACTACACTTCCTGAGGCGGCTGAAGCGAGCAAGTCTTCCCCCTTCCATCCTCACCATGTTCTACAGAAGGACCATTGAGAGTGTTCTGACCAGCTGCATCACTGTCTGGTATGGCAACTGCAACATATCCGACCGCAAGAGCCTGCAAAGGATAGTGAAGACAGCAGAGAACATTATTGGGGTGCCTCTCCCTTCACTACAGGACATATTTTACAAATGCAGTGTCCGCAAGGCCTGCAGCATTGTGCAGGACCCCTTACACCACTCACATGGACTTTTCACACTTCTGCCATCCAAGAGAAGATACTGCAGCATCAAAGCCAGATCTGCCAGGCTGCAGGAGAGTTTTTACCCCCAAGCTGTTAGACTCCTTAACACCAGGCTGCCCCCTGGGACCTTCCACACGGCCTCAACCACCGCTAAAAACAGAACTTTTATACATGTGAGCCACTTTCCTGCAAAGATGAGTGTGCATGTAGAGAAGAACTGAAAATCTACTGACCTTTAAGTATTTTGACACTCTTGTTATCCTTCTGCTGTGAAACATTCTGACCTGTCATTGTTTACACGTCTTAAACAACTATTAGCATACACTGATAATTTCGTTATTATCTATATCTATTATTATTATTTATTATATTACATATCTTACACATCAATATTGCTGCTACTTCTTTGTCCTATCTTTGCACAATGTCTTGTCTTGTTTGTGTTTTAACTTTTAATTTTTAAATTTTTAAATTTTAAATTTTAATTCTATTTTTAATTTATTTATTGCACGTCATGTTGTTACACTGTGGACCCTGAGCTTCAAAATTTTGTCTATCTGTATATTTGTATATGGTTGAGATGACAATAAAGTTCACTTTGACTTTGACATTGCTCGTAAAATCAGCCCATATGGGAAACAACTCTGCTCATCAGAAGTTAAAGAAGATCAATCTGAAAATTGTGAAAGTCACTTCAAAATAAATATCATCTTATACATGGTCAAAACAGCTAACCAAGTCCTGAGTGCAATACGAATTGATGTGGTTCTGTTCTGAAGGTCTACATTGAGTTTTCATGCTATGTGAAGAAAGAGAACTTTGTGAGGTTACCTGAGCTCAATAGAGGGAAATATCTAGACAAGTGCCATCTAGCTGGCGTTCTTTGCTACTGTCAGTTTAAAAAATCTCAGAACTGGAGATCACTGGACACCAGATGTTCTAAAATCTTCTGGAAATGTATGGCTGAGAAGCTAATGGTGATCCTGCAGAAGGCAGCAAGACTGCTGCATTGATCGGGTAGTGTTTTTGTTGTTCATGCAAGAGTTAGATTCTTCTGTTCCAAACTTGGAGAAAGAAGACACTTCTCTCTTTGATACATACTCTGTAATGAGCCTGCTGCGAAACCAGCTTATTTCTTGCCAACCTGAGAAGTTTTACATAGCCAAAAACAAGAACATTCTGGGAAATCTCGGTGCAGGGGAACAGGAAATTTTCAAAATCTTGGTTTACACTTTTTGTAACAGAGCAGGTAAAATCTAATATATGCACTGAAAGGAACTGAAACATAATATGGAAATCATATATCCATTTTCTAAACCCACTAATCCAAGTTTAAGGTCACAGGGGGCAGAGAAAGGCCAGGCCACATCAGGAGCATGGCTGGAACTAACCGTGCCAGGCCATACCAGGGATCAAACCCTCAAACAGGACCAACTTTGAGTTATCATCTAACCAAACTTTCATATCTTTGGGATGTGGGAGGAAAACCAAAGTGTCAGGAGGAGAAACCAACAGAGAACTGGAAAACTCAGGGCAAAGACTCAGTGCTCCATTACAGTAATGATGGAATATCCTCTAATTATAGGCCACGTTAGTGGTAGATACCATATGACTTGGTTTTGAATCAACGCTTCTCTTGGATTGAACATGTCCTAATTCTCTGAATGGTATCAGATTGTAGTCTAATTAAATTTCCCAATAGCAGAGTGATGACATGCGTTACAGTTATATTCTTGCAATCACATCACAATTACTGGCTGAACTAAAATGTCATTTCTTGTGTTACTAACATTTACAATTATATATTTTTCTAATCAATCTTTTCAGACTTCAATGACCAAAAAAAAAACTCTTGAAAAAGGATCCTAGGCAAACATCAACAGTGAAGCAATCAACAGCAAACCACACATCGCTAAATAAGTAACATTTAAATGTCATAAATGTCTAGAATATTCCACTTCATATAACATTCGTGGAGGTGAGTGCAGCCCCCCGATTTGCGTCCCCTGCCGAATTTGCACTTATTTCACGCAGGCCCAGAGTACACTGAAGTTTACAGTGCTGTCCCAAATGTATGTTATTTATTTATATATTACATAACAGTTCACTTTACCTTAGGATTTCATTTGGGCTGACTTTGTCAAAGGAGCATTAATGTTAATTATTAAACGTACAATGAATTAGAAACTCAAGGTTCTATACATTAACACTAATTTGTCTACTAAAAAATATAAATACTTTAAAAAAGAATAACTTTCAGTTTTACAACACATTAAAAGAGTAGGATTAACTGCGAGAATGTAATTCTTATTTACAGTAAGAGACATGGATCAAAATAAACCATGATGTGTCTGACAACTTTTATACAGTAATTAAATGTGTGTCATACTTTTGTTCCATGTGATGTACAGCCTCTTGATCAAAGAGATCATAAGGAACTCGATTTACACAGGCATAAAACTCATAAAAGTATCATTTGTTGTAAATATAGCACCTTTTACAACATGCAATTAATTTTTTCCATAATATTTATTTAATGTTCCCATAAAAATGGCAACTGAATTTTTATCTTGTTATCGCAAGTAAGAGAGTTAATTGCAAAATCCAAAAGCTTTCTTTTTGATCACCACGTGCCTTTTTTTAGTGGATGAACACAAAGATGGGAGCGACACAGAGACCCGAGTGGATCGATTGTGTTATACAACAAGCGTCACTGATTCGTAAGCGATCTCGATGCGGCCTCCACACTAGCACTAGCACATGTTACTGTTTATGATACGTGTTTGCAAGAGCTTGAGTGGTTAAGTCTGTTTCAGTTTACATTTTTAGGATTCATTTTTTAATTAAAAATTCTAAAGGTGTCTACTTATTGGTTCATATATATGAAATGGCCCAGGGCTAATCTGAGTCATGTTATTTACTTGTGCACTTTAACCACTGTCAGCTAAAAGGACCAAAAGGAGGTAATTCCATGCCAAGCCATGGGGTGGCGGGGTGGAGTAAACCTCTCTGTTTAATTCCTGCAGACCAAACACAGGAAATTCTGCTTGGATCCAATGATGTCAGATCCAATTCCAGCCTCAATTACATCACTTCCAGCTCCAGCCACAATGACATCACTTCCTGTTCCGGCCCCTCTGACCTGACATAACTTCTGCCAACCTGCCTTAAATAACAGTCAACTTCCGCTTGTGAACTCAGTTCTGTTTTTGACTCAATCTGTACACATCTGTACTACCAATTTTAATTTCTTTACAGCCTTACTCAAGTATGCGGGTGGCTGCCCCAAACATTTTTCCTGTGTCAAGGCATTTCCTTTCACACTACTGAATTAATGTCTACTGTTAAAGGCCGTTTTCCTCATTCCTTATTAAAATATTCAAAGCATGTGTGGGTGTCATCTCTAGAATTTCTAATTTGTACATATTTGCATGGATTTGTAGAATACAAAAGTATAGTAAATAGTAATGGTATTATTTTTCCAATAAGTAGTGAGTAAAGCAATCCATTTACAATATGTGAGGAGTAACAAGTAATTTGTACTGAGTAACTCCCTCAACTCTGTTGGTAACAAGGTTTTGAATTTTTTTTATATTTAGCAAATTATGTCTCGTAAAGGTCTCTAAAGAAATTCAACATTGAAAAAACAAAGGCGCATTGATGGTAATTATTAAATGTGTAATGAATTAGAAAGTCAAGGTTCTATATTTTATCATGCCTAATTGTTTTCGCTTGGTCCCATGGTCTAAGGCTACATCTACATTACTATATTTTTATTAAAAAATGCTGTTTTAAAACAAAAACAATCTCGTTCCATATTAGTGTTTCCCTATCATTTACGAATGTCTGCCTACATTACAATGATAGAGAGTGCATATGACATGCACGTTGGCTTACACTGAGCATTCACACATTTGTAGAGTAATCCTTGAAATGGCAATAGCACTGCTGGCCATGGGCTTTATCACAAAACTGTAGTGACAGGTAAAACATTTGCACATGTATGCAGCATTCAAACTTCACAAAATGCAATGCATACAGGCAAGCAACACAAAATGCTCCATGGAAAACAACTCTTCTTTGTCTGCAAAATCTGTGTTTTTGCCTGTCCACATTGCAGCACCAAGGCTGCATTTTCAGAAGTATACGGCTCTGGAGAGAAATTTCAAAGGTCTCCATTTTCAGGGTTTGAAAATGGCGGGGACAAAAGGTGAAAATAGAGACTAATATTTGTATTTTTAAATGAACAGTGATGTGGATATGGACATTTTCTCTGTTACTTGCTGTGTCACATGCGGACACTTGGGGGGCAGCTTAAGAGCTCTGGTGAGAGTAGTTATCTGCCACACCAGGGGTTGGCAATGTGTGCTAATGCCTTCTGTCTTCCTTCTGCAAAATGAAAGATTGATGGCCATTCCACCACTGACGTCACTTCTTTGTTCAGCCTACTGGACCCTCCCCTTCCTGACTGGATCTCTTATGACTGGAAAGTCGTCCATGTTTGAGTTAGTTCTGCATTGGACTCCCATTGTAAAAGATGTCATTACTAACTTTTTTTTAAAATTTATTTTCATTATATGGGGTCACTGATGTACCCTAAACTTTTTTTGGTGTCTGCTTCTTGTCCTACAGCCGTTTCTCTTCATAACTCTAATCTTTCTAGTTTAAGGATGAATTAATGGCAAATAGTACATAACAATGAAGATATTTAATAAAGTAGCAAATTTTTATGATATTCCTCCAGGATTCCCCTGTATGTTGCTGCATTTGTTTTGCCCTCACAAGTCTTCCAGGGCCTGCTGCAGAGGAGTATCCTCAAAGCCTGATTCTGCCACCATGGTGGAGATGATGTGTTTTTGAATATGTGCAGTGTTAAAACATGGTGTTCAGTATGATGGCTAAAAAAACTCAATTTTTATCTTATAAGACCATAGAAACTTCTTCCAGCTGACTTCAGAGTCTCATATGTATTTGTCATGTGTGTTTTTTGTGATGGTTTCTTTCCCTGTGCAATTCTCCCATAAAGCTGTGACTGGTGAAGCACCCAGGAAACAGTTGTCTCCCCAATTTCATCCACTGTGGCTTGTAATTCCCTCACTCGTCTTCTTTTTGCCCAGTCACTCAGTTTTTCTGGATGGCCTGCTCTATGCAGATTTACTGCTGAGCCATTGCTATGATATGAGTGCACTCCTATAGCAAAGACAGCATAAGGCCACCTAAAGGTTCCTCAAACCAGGCCAGACCTTCTCAGCCTACCTAGAATTGGCCTCACCCCAAACAGTCTGACCTCCCAACTCCACAGGAAGGCTTCAAACTACTTGGGCCCAAAAAGAGAAACCGATTTCCAGAATTCCAAAGATATTATTTAATGTCCCTAAAGCATCTACAACAACAACAACATTTATTTAAATAGCACATTTTCATACAAATGATGTGGCTCAAAGTGCTTTACATAATGAAGAAAGAGAAAAAAAGACAAAAATAAATAAGAAAATAGAATTAGGGAACACTAATTAACATAAAAGTAAGGTCCGATGGCCAGGGAGGACAGAAAAAACAAAAAAAAATTCCAGACAGCTGGAGAAAAAAAATAAAATCTGCAGGAGTTCCAAAGTCACAAGACCACCCAGCTCCCTCTAGGCATTCTACCTAACAGAAATGATCTCAATCAGTCCTCATGGTTTTCAGGGTTCACAAGGAAGAACTTGATGATGACGGTCACGTGGACTTCCAGCCTTCAATCCATCAATGTAGGGGCATCACGGTGCTTTGATCAGGTGGTGGTGGTGCAGAACGCCACCACAGAAAACCAGAAATCTGTCTATCTAAATCTATAAAATGCCCTTCATGGGAAAGTAACCATTAAAAACTTTAGCTAGGAAGGATCAGAACAATCTAGATGAGAACAGGCAATTCAGCCCAACAAAGCTCACCAGTCCTATCCACTTAATTCTTCTAAAAAAACAAGTTTAGTTTTAAAATGAATGTGGATGAAGCCACAATAATCCTTATAAATGAAAATATTCATTTAGAAATAACAAAAAGGGCAGAAGGAAAAAAAGATATTCCTAAAAGGCAATCCAAGGTGTGGAAGCCCCAATACACAATTCCATAGTAGAATCTACAAGAAAGAAGAACATAAATTCAATAAACCAAAAAATCCAGTCCTCACAATTATATGCACTCCCTAGAACTTTAATGGACTGCTGAGGAATCTGCTGTCAGCGTCACAAGAGGATGGTCTTTCAGAAGTGACATCATGGTGGCTCCACCTAATGGGGGCTCGACTCACAAAGTAGAAGGAACATAGTAGAGCAATCCCTTGCACATACTGTAGATATTAAATAAGAAACTATTTGAATGGGATTGTACCTAATTATTGAAAAACAAACAAAAACTAAAGAAATAACACATGAAACATAATAATCAACAAAAAATAAATAAATACAACCCAGGGATTAAACCCTGGCTCTAATATAAAAGCTATACTATATTTCCATTTTTGATGTTTGGCTTTACTGGATATTCAGTGACTTGGATATTTTTTCGTCTCCATCCCCTGAATTGAGGTTTTCCAATCCCCTTTCCAAGACATTGCTTGAAGATTTCCTTCATTGTGTAGATTGGCCCATCATACTGAGTCACCACAAGTTGGACTTTCCACATTCAGGTGAAGTTATACTGCGAGATGGTAGGTAGCACCCCCTGGAAGCACCTCTGGATTCTGACAGGGCACAACTCCATCTCCCATGAAGCCCTGTGGGAGTCCAAGGCACCGCTGCAACCCATGGGGGCTGCTACCTACCATCTCAGGGGAGGTACTGTTCTGACCATGCTTGCTCCCAGAGTCCTTTCAACGAATAGTCGTCCCGGCTTTTGTCTGTTGTCTATGGCAAACTCTAAATTATCACTTGAGCAGCCAGCTGGTTTCACAGGTCTTATGATTTCTTCAATGGACAACACGTGCCTGGGTTTCAGTTGATCGCAAATATAACCACCTGAATGTGGAAAGTCCAACTTGTGGTGACTCAGTATGATGGACCAATCTACACAATGAAGGAAACCTCCAAGCAACGTCATGGAAAGGGGATTGGAAAACCTTAATTCAGGGGATGGAGACGAGAAAATATCCAAGTCACGGAATATCCAGTGAAGCAGTCTATGACAAGGTACCCTATAAAGAGGTGAATACTTAATGGGATCGATCATGTTATGTTTTATATATGTGATTTATTCAGACCGCTGTTTCAGAGATCTGCTTTCACTTTGACCTTAAAGAGTCTTTGTCTGTTGTTCAGAGTCAAAAAAGCTAAAATAAATTCATTGTGATTTATTGATGTATAACAAAAAAATGTGAAAACTTCCAAGGGGGTGAATACACTTCATAGGAACTGTATACCTAATGGTGTATATTTTTCAGTGTGCTTGGATTGACCATTTCACCTCTCCTTAGCTATCTCACTAAAATTCCAAAACTCGCTCCTCTAAAATAGTACATAGAATTTTACAAGAATCCTTCTTACTTTGTCCATGTCCTTTCTCGTATTAGTAATGCATCACAGTCTGATGATTTCTTTTCATGTAGATGTCAGATTCTTGTCATTCCAGCAGAATGTCCAGATCATCATGAAACTAACCTGTATAGATAAAAGAAAGTATCACCAAACATTAAATTGACACTTGGGCTACGTGTCAGAGGCTTTCAGCTGGAAATAGCTCACTCAAACTGGTCTAAATAAACTCCTGGTTGGCAGTGGGAAGAGTAAGGTTTTAGAATGTCATGGTGTATTTGAAGTTGACTGTTCCATTTTTAATCCTTTGACTTTTTATAATGGGAAATTTTGGCAGAGGATCTTAGGATGGTATTTAGAATAATCACTTCTTATGTTTAACAGTAATGGAGTACATCTGTCTTGAACTTGCAGTCAAATGGGATTAAGTGCAATAGTGCCTGACAATGTACAAAGGATCATGATGTACGGTATATTATGCAGTGTACTCAAATATAATTATGGTTATCATCTGTTTAAAAAGGCAGAATTATTAGTCATATAAACGAAAATGGCAACATTTTATTTAAAGAGCTTCTTTTCAGCACTCCCTTTAAAGAGCCTTCCAAGTTGAACTACACAATGAAGTACATAGTGAGTAAACCACAGACAGGGAGACGCAGAACACAGGCTCACCATTGCTCTCTTTCTCCTGTCAGCTAACTAATAAAAGCCAGGAAGTGTGTTGGGAGCGGCAAGGCCATGACCCAGCAAAATAAAATAAAGACATCTGGGGAAAACCATTGTTTTTCTACTTTTATTTCTGGACTCATCCATGCCATTGCAAGGTCTGTACAATAAATATGGAAATATTTTTTTTTCTTTTTTTAAATTTTTATTGAATTTATTATAAGCATATAACATTCCATACAATCAAGTCAAACTTAAAAAAACTAAAATCAAATCAACCCCCACCAATTAGCGAGTTTAGAAATTGGATATACAGTATAATTTCCGTACTATGTTTCAGTTTCAGATTTTACCTGCTCTGTTACAAATAGAGAGGAAGGCCAACAATCAAAGCCAAAGTGTTAAGAGTAGTAAAGAGAAAAAGGAGTCTTTCTCCCTCAATATACAGTCATATGAAAAAGTTTGGGAACCCCTCGCAGCCTGCATAATAATTTACTCTCCTTTCAACAAAAAAGACAGCAGTGGTATGTCTGTCATTTCCTAGGAACATCTGAGTACTGGGGTGTTTTCCGAAGAAAGATTTTTAGTGAAGCAGTATTTAGTTGTATGAAATTAAATCAAATGTAAAAAACTGGCTGCGCAAAAATGTGGGTCCCCTTGTAATTTTGTAATTTGAATGCATGTCACTGCTCAATGCTGATTACTCACAACACCAAATTGGTTGGATTAGCTTGTTAAGCCTTGAACTTCATAGACAGGTGTGTCCAATCATGAGATATAAAGGTATTTAAGGTGGTCAATTACAAGTTGTGCTTCCATTTGACTCTCCTCTGAAGAGTGACAGCATGGGATCCTCAACGCAACTCTCAAAAGATCTGAAAACAAAGATTGTTCAGTCTCATGGTTTAGGGGAAGGCTACAAAAAGCTCTCTCAGAGGTTTAAACTGTCAGTTTCAACTGTAAGGAATGGAATCAGGAAATGGAAGGCCACAGGCACAGTTGCTGTTAAAGAAAATACAGGAGCGGCACAGGCACAGGATTGTGAGAATGGTTACAGACAACCCACAGATCACCTCCAAAGACCTGCAAGAAGATCTTGCTGCAGATGGCGTATCTGTACATCGTTCTACAATTCAGCTCAATTTGCACAAAGAACATCTGTATGGCAGGGTGATGATAAAGAAGCCCTTTCTGCACTCACGCCACAAACAGAGTCGCTTGTTGTATGCAAATGCTCATTTAGACAAGCCAGATTCATTTTGGAACAAAGTGCTTTGGACTGATGAGAGAAAAATGGAGTTATTTGGTGATAGCAAAAAGCGCTTTGCATGATGGAAGAACACCGCATTCCAAGAAAAACACCTGCTACCTACTGTCAAATTTGGTGGAGGTTCCATCATGCTGTGGGGCTGTGTGGCTAGTTCAGGGACTGGGGCCCTTGTTAATGTCGAGGGGGTCGGATTAATTCAACCCAATATCAACAAATTCTTCAGGATAATGTTCAAGCATCAGTCACAAAGTTGAAGTTACACAGGGGTTGGATATTCCAACAAGACAATGACCCAAAACACAGTTCGAAATCTACAAAGGCATTCATGCAAAGGGAGAAGTACAATGTTCTGGAATGGCCGTCACAGTCCCCTGACTTGAATATCATCGAAAATCTATGGGATGATTTGAAGCAGGCTGTCCATGCTCGGCAGCCATCAAATTTAACTGAACTGGAGAGATTTTGTATAGAAGACTGGTCAACAATACCTCCATCCAGAATCCAGACCCTCATCAAAGGCTATAGGAGGCGTCTAGAGGCTGTTAGATTTTCAAAAGGAGGCTCAACGAAGTATTGATGTCATATCTCTGTTGGGGTGCCCAAATTTATGCACCTGTCTAATTTTGTTATGATGCATATTGCATATTTTCTGTTAATCCAATAAACTTAATGTCACTGCTGAAATACTACTGTTTCCAGAAGGCATGTCATATATTAAAAGGAAGTTGCTACTTTGAAAGCTCAGCCAATGAGAAACAAAAATCCAAAGAAGTAAGAGGGGTTCCCAAACATTTTCATATGACTGTAAATGCTTATTCTAAAATGCTATTGATTAGATCCGTCCAGGTTTTAAAAAAAGTTTTGCACAGATCCTCTAAGTGAGAATTAGATTTTTTCCAATTTGAAATAAGATATAACATCAGTTACCCTCTGACTTAAAAGAGGTGAGTTAGGATTGCTGGAAATGGAAATAATAATTAATCAATTTTTGCTCCACTAAGCTTGACTACAAACACATTATCATCAGTTTGCTGATTTTTTTCACTCCACTAGTGGAACTTGTGGAACCTTTGGTCTTCAAAGAAATGGGAATCGAAGGGAGATAAAGCCATAAATAAAATGACAAAGTGGAAGATGATTTTTGAACACTTAGGCACCACATCTCTGTTGAGTATCAATAGAGGCTACCATGGATGGCAAAGATCAGAAGTTGTAG
The DNA here is from genome assembly GCF_900747795.2 of Erpetoichthys calabaricus. NCBI lineage: Eukaryota > Metazoa > Chordata > Cladistia > Polypteriformes > Polypteridae > Erpetoichthys > Erpetoichthys calabaricus. The sequence goes on from NC_041403.2 coordinate 147,269,449, forward strand.
ATACTGCATATGTGCTCATCCAGTCCTCAAATAAAAACGAATAAGAAATGTACTCAGAAGTGGTGTAATGAGGGAGTCCAAAAAGAAAGAAGAAAAGAAGAAGAGTCCATGAAAGAATCATCACCAATAATAGTATTTTGCTACATTAAAAAGATTTAAAGAGGTTCATTCAATTCTAAAAATCAAAGATTAGTATTGACTTATTATACGGTGGGTTTGAATAAATGTGTAAGAACAAAAAAAAAATAAAAGTTAGTAATTAGTTTTACTCACTGAAAAGTGATGTCTTCCATTGGTGTCACATTGTAAAAAAGGAGCATGTCCATAAGCTACAATTGTGGTTACATTTTTTCCATCGTGGCCTTTTCTTTTTCTTTTTCTTTTTATTTTGTCGGTGTTTTGTTTACTTCCAAAAACAATTAACAATGGTTCTTGATTTGTATTGTGAAGTTAATGCCGATATTCGGGTGAAGCACAATGTTGGCTTTTTCAAAAATGGAAGGCTGTGCATTTCAGGTTTATTGTCATGTGTGGTGTACACAGTAAAATGAAGTGCACAATTGGTCAAGTATGTGAAGGTGAGCAAATGTCGCTGGGTAGATTTTGTGAAATTAAACATCATAATAGGAAGTTAAAGGCAGCACTACATAAGCCCCTTTTTGGACTTATACATTTCTCCGAAAATGAAAATAAACAGGGGAAATGTGTAAATGCAATTTGGCTAAATACAATCTCCCATGAGTTAGTCTGTCCCCGAAACTTCTAAGTACGCTTATGACCTGCATTTTTATGTTACAGGCACGGTTTGTTCCCTGGCTTATGTTTATTTCTGTTTTATTGTTAATTTTTGTTGTTTTTCAATGTTTGTTTCATGTTCTTTTATGTAATTGTGTGAATATTGTTAAATTAACTCTTTCAGGGCTGATGTCGACTTTTGTCAAAATTCAGGGGTAGAGGACAGTAATTGGCTGTAAACTGCGACAAAACTTGCCCTTAGATTTTAGTTTGACTCTCTTTGCTAGAAGGAAAATTACACAGCTTTGTTCATTCAACCTCAATTCCCTACGCGTGCAAGTGCAGTGAAGAGCAAACAACCTCTAAAATGGCATCGACATCTGGCGAGAGACCAAAGCGAATGTGCAAAGCAAAATATTCCGTGGATATTTTACATAATTTCATTGAATAGGACTCTTACTTGTTGGACTCTGAGTTTAATTCAAGTGATCTGGAGAAGGAGTTCGAAAACGAAAGTATGGTACCAGCATCATCTGATTGGTCTCCAGCTGACCGTGATGCTGATCACTTTCATGTAGCTGATGCGCCTACAGCAGCGTTCACCTGGGAGGTGTGGACGAAGACACCAGACAAGACAGCAGGTGTGGTTATATAGCAGCTTTTATTCTTCAGTGTCACAGTGAGCAGAGTTTCAGAAAAGCAGGCAATCAATATTACATGACAGCATCAGGGCTCTTCTGAACCTCGTCTGTTGGGTGGGGCAAAGTTTTTATACCCCTAGAATGCGTGATTTAATATCATTATGAAATGCAACAGTCGACACTTTTATTTTACACAATCCTTGAGCTCCTTCAACGCCCCTTGTGCAACTTGATTTCTTGGCCCCTTTGTTATGGTGTTCAGATGTAAACTAAGGGAAAACGTGATAAGGCAGTCTCGTGTGGAATGCTTAGACCTTGAGTCCTTTGGACAAATATTTTTCTGTTTGCTCAGCAAAGCATGTTTTTAAAGCTTACTTCTGCTTAACTTCTTAGACAAGGATTAGTACAAGGGAACGAAGAGAACATTCATCTTTCACAGAGGACCACAACGTATTATGACAAGAGGTACAAACCATATTGCGTCACACTGCCACTGCCACCGCTGCCCACCAGCTGTGTTAAGACAGCCAGGCAGCCGACCCACTGTGCATTCCTTCTGACCATCGAGGTGCCCCCGCATAGCCACTGCTGTAAGAGATGCCGAACGTGCGCCAACAGCAGCCATAGCACATAACAATAGACGTTTTATGTTGACTTATGTATGAAACCTTTGCTTTGTGTGCTTTTCAGAAAATTGATTTTTTTGGAAAAAATATTCAGCCCTCAAAGAGTTAATGCATTGTGTATTTAAGTTTGAATCTTTCCCTTGTGTTCAGTGGTTGAATCCCCAAGAGGCGGGTCCACCCTGATGTCCCAGCTGCTGGTACTGCCCTCTGCCTTTATATTCTGGTGGAAAAAATGGTCTCAACAGTACATGGGCCTTTACCCGACCATCACTAGGCTCTGGACTTAATCTAATTCATTATCATTGAAGTGAGATGAAGATGGATGAATTGATGGATTAAAGCAAAACAAACAAACACACAGAAAGGCAACACAATCTGTTTCATTCTGTAACGGCCCTGACAATTTATATCAACCTGGGGAGGAGTCACCACCACTATGACCTGGCTGGCCATTATGTAAATGAGCAGTTTCAAAGCCAGTGGCAGGGCAGCCCAGAAAAATGAGAAGCCTGCAAAGTCACAACAGAATTTCAACTACTACAGCAACAGTTAGTTGTCCTTTTGAGTAAAGCGAGCTACCTAAGAGAGACATGTAAAGAGCAAAGAATCCATTGAGCACTCAGCAGTAGCACTACTTTGGTGTCAGAAGTGAGATGATGATAAGAACTACCATCTGATTTTGCAAAGCACTGAGCCCTGGCGAAACCTACATTGGACTTTCTGGACTCTTTTGAGGAGCTGCTGGAGAGTCTCGATGCCGATTTGGTATACTGTTTGAATCATCAGTACAGGGATGAAGACAGTTGAGAGACTGTGGTATTGCTTTAGATTCTATGTCCCTAATTATGTTGTACTTACCATGTGATTACCTGTTTTGAGAGAATAAAACACAAACAAGAGAAATCAAGTGTTGGGGGAATTCCCCGTATAATTTGGTGAATCCGTTAATTCTTATTTGACTGAAATCGCGTTCAAAGATGTATAAAACGGACATTTGACAATCACATAATTGCTTCATGGTGCTTTTATGGGAACATGACAGAAAATGAAATGACAAACAGGAAATGAATTCTTGACGGATGTGATGATGATCGAGGGCGACGGATCTAACATCAGAATCGGGAGACGGAAATGAAATCAGCAGGAAGGAACCGGAAGTGAAGTCATCACTTGGAACCAGAATTGGAGTCATCTTGTGAAGCCGGAACAGACTTTAACACGTGGGCGCTACGTAAGGCTGTCCCCTACTCACATGTGTGTGACACTGTATAATTGCAGAGTAACTAGGAGTTATTACCTTGTACTTGCTGTGTAATACAGTGTAACTCTATAATTAAGTACTCAATTGTAATTGTTATTCCACAATTTTATAAGTACATATGTATTTAAAGTGTGGAATAACAATTACAATGAGTGCCTAACCACAGCGTTACATTGTTACACAGTAATTACAAGGTACTGTAATAACACCTAATGACTCTGGTATTGTACAGTGAGGCCTGCAGAGGGCACTTCTGCCACCCAAACCCAACACAGACAAACGCAGGACACAAGTGCAAGCACACACTTTTATTTTTTCTTTGGTTGCCCGTGGTAAACGCCTTCCCCCATTTCACAGCATAGTCTCAAAGACACAAAACACAGTCCAGCATCAAATCCTTTTCTTCTTCTTTCTCTTTTCCTCTACTCTTCCTGGCAAGCTTCATCTTCACCCACCCGACTCTGGGTCCTGAAATAGTGGCTGCTGGCTCCTTTTATAAGGCACCTAGAAGTGCTCCATGTGCTCGTTGACCTACTTATGGCAGCTCTTTCCGGTGTGGCGGAAGTACTGCAAACAAGGGCTCCGCTGTTCTCCAGGATCCCCCCATGGGCCCCAGCAGTGTTGAGCTTCCATGCTCCAAACCCGTGGTACTGCGAAGCTGCCCCCCAGTGCTCTGGGGGTGGTAATGGTCTGAATATGTTCTCTCCCCAGATCTTCCATTATAGGGGCTCCCCGGTTGTCTGCCGCAACAACTAATTACATGGTAAGAACAGCATAATTAGGGACACCTAAACTAAAGTGGTGCTGAGAATACCATCTATTCAGCCCAACCAACACTTCTCCATCTGCCAAGATCCATTACTTTTGGTACACGGTCACCGGTGGAGCTTTGGGCTCATGGACCTGGAAAAACGTGTGGCAGATCAACTTGCCAGTGATCCCAGGTGAGGAGTGTGAAACAGGGCCTGTAGTAAAACTGGGAAGGCTAAAGATTTTTGGATTTTTGATTTGATATACTTTGTTAATCCCCAAGGAGGGAAAGAACTTTGGGCTGAGGCAGATCACAGAGGTGTTGAAGGAGAGTCTCAAAGCTGAGATCTAGATGTGGATTGGTATTTATAATGTCAGTTCAGTGAAGGAAAACAACCAGGAGACCAGAACATCTGCAGCTCCAGACAAAGAGGTTCACTTACCCAAATATGATGGACAGATTACTTCCTAGAAATGCAGTGTTTAACACCAATGCTGCACCACATAGCAGTGCAGCACTTATTATCCCTGCTGTGCCACCTAACAGCGAAGCCCTGAAGACCTCTGCTCATGTGCCTTTGTCACCTCACTGCTTCAAAGAATTTGTATGCTATTTCAAGGGACTAGAAGCGGTCTCAGTGGGCAGCAAATGTGACGTGAGGACGATGTAATGGCGCTGTCAAGTTGCATCAGCCTGGGAATGATTGACCCACCATTATAAGCTGCCATTCCATCATGTAAATGAGCAGCTTAAGAGCCAGCTGCAGGAGAGCCTACAAAAATTGCAAGCCTGCAAATTCGCATATAAATTCCGTTCCATGCAGCAACAGCAAGTGGTCTTTTTTGAAGACAGTGAAGTTCTGAAAGAGTGATGTAATGAGAAAACAATTCATTTGTCACACCTCGCCGACAGTACAATACTGATTGGGTTATGTTTGCTATTTCAAAAAAATTCTTAAAAAAAATAAAAATAAAAGAAGTTAAAAGGAAATCTACCTTCAAGTAAGAACAATACAAGGAAAAATGGACCCAGAAAAATACATAACACTTGGAAAATCGACATGGCCCAGTTTTCTGCTACACATTCTGCTTAAGCATCAAATATTATTTGAGTCTGCTAGTCTGAAATTTGATGCTGCCAGATTGCAGAGGTGAGAAAAGTTTTATTATAGCATTTGGTGTCAATTTCTGGGATGTGCACTAACATTTTTAGAAGTTGTCACAACCCGTTGCAAGACACATCTTGGTAAACTGAGAAACTAGAAGTATTTCAGTTGTCAGAAAATGAACGTATTGAACAAATCTCAGCCCATTGCTTTGGAGTCGTGCTTACTGTTGTTTCAACATGAAGTTTTTAAAGCCACCGATGCTTTGATCCAAACCGCCTGCAAGCAAAATAATTTTTAACAACTCTGTGTTGAACTCCTTTGAAAAACTAGTCTTCAGATTTAGAATCGGGCACACTGATGTAAATTCTTTCATGTAGTTATTACTTTTGTCACTAAATATGAAAGATGAGAAAATATAAGAAGTCTACAGAAAAAGGATTCATATGAAACTTGAAATGAGGTACTATATTTATGTACATATAAATGGCTGATCTGAAGTATGTTCTGTTGACCTGGGTCTTAATGATGTTTTAAAAAATTATCATAAATTTCATAAAGTGCAGTAAACCTCCTTCCATCGACATTTAAGTGGGTAAAGAAAATGAAAGATTCATTTTGGGTGAGGCTAACGAAAGAAGTGCAGCACAGCTGCTGTGTCAGCTTGTGGTTTTCTGCCCAGGAAACCATCGAGCGATGGCCTTCTGTACAAGAGGTCTGCCACTGACCATAAATCTAAGACACCATCTTTTGTTATAGCCAAGTAATGAGACATTCATCATGTCAGCATGGTCTGCTGCTTGTTTTTGGAAAGCATAAAATAAATTTGCTAAGTGATGTAGCTCTTGGATGTTCCAGTGATGCATTCGTCTGAACTGTGACAGCAGAATTATGCCCTTGGAGTTTTCTTGGAAGAATTAAAAATGCTTTTTCTGCTGTGTTTACAAGGCTGGCCACAAGTGTTGGTCATGACTAAGGCCTCAAGCAGTGCTGGCTTCACACTTTACGTGCATTTGAGGCTTTGTTGCAGTTGGGTTTATAAATAAATGATAGCACCTTTCCAATTGAACATCATAACTACAAAGTGACATCTAAGAACCTTTAACAAGGTTATAAGACATCGCTCCAGCAGAAGAAGTCATAGGGAAAATTAAAAATATTTCATTTCATTCAAGGCTCTAAGAAGTCTCAACCTTCCTCTGACACAAACCCTAGATGGCATGCCAGTCCATCACGAGGCACACATACATCCACACTCACATTAGGCCACACTAGGGCACACTCACACTAGATGGAGATACCAATTAGCCAAAGGCACACAATTTTGAAATATGACATTAAAATAAAACAGAAAAACACTGCCAGTTGTGCCTTAGAAGCTGCGTTATTGACAATAATGAAAATGACAATGATAATTCATTCTCACTGACCGCACTTCCAGCTGGAGAGAGCACCAGGCATCTTTAAACATGACATACATTAACCTCCTTAGCATTACATTTAAAAGAAAAAAATGTAATAATAATTCTTTGCATTTATATAGCGCTTTTCTCACTACTCAAAGCGCTCAGCAATTGCAGGATAAGGGCCTTGCTGAAGGACCCAACAGAGCAGAGTCTCTTTTGGCATTTATGGGATTCGAACCAGCAACCTTCCGATTGCTAGTGCATATCCCTAGCCTCAGAGCCACCACTCCGTCCTAACATGTTGCATTTTTTGGCTTAATGACATCTTCTTTCCTATTTTTATTAAAGAAATGACATTTTTATTAAATCTCCTCTTTCTACTGTAAAGCATACAAAAAAAAAACTAAAAGTACAAAGTCAGAATTGGAAAAAGTATAATAATAATGATAAAAATAAATAAAAATGAATAATAATAATGCAAGGGATGTTCAAAATGTTTCTGCACTGTTTTTAACTCTATTTATTAAGAATTTCAAAAACAAATGATTTCACTTTTCTACATCGTCACCTTTCTTTGCGATGCAAATTTCCCAGCGTTGTACCAACTTTTTAATGCCCAATTACTACTCCTCCCGCCTTCACGCCTTCCAACGAAAATATAAAAGTGCGGAAACTTTTTGAACGTCCCTTGTAATAATAATATGAAATGAATAGTAATAATGATGATGATGCTAATACCATATATATTGTCAAAATGTGTCTTTTGTGTGGTATAACTTTGAACGGGAAAACTGCTTAAGTATACGATCATTTACACTACACTGTTCAGCATAATGGTTCGTCTCAACAACAGTTCTTTCGATTACATTATCATCAAAAAATAACTCCAAGTAAGTAAGAGGATCTTTGGCTGTCAACGTTCACTTGTATTCCTGGCTGCCCACAAAATGAAAACAAAGTGGTGCTGGTTTATTTGAAGCAGGGTCAACAGAAAACCCAAACGTGATTGAGTGTCAGTTTCGGATTTATCAGAATCTCTTTCAGTTTCACTCCCTGAAGATAGATTCATTTCGTCATCACTGCTAATGAGAGGCTCCTCAGTATCACTGCTCGTATCACTGTCAGCAGCATACAACCCCTGGGCTGCTGAAAAACATTTCTTACGAGTCGCCATTATGAAGCTAGGAGAAGACGTGTTTACATAATTGACGGTAATTCTCGGGTCTAACGTTTACGTGAGACATGTCTATACAGTTACCCGAGTGACACTTGAGACTGAATCTTTTACAGTCATATGAAAAAGTTTGGGACCCCCTCTTAATTCTTTTGGATTTTAGTTTATCATTGGCTGAGCTTTCAAAGTAGCAACTTCCTTTTAATATATGACATGCCTTATGGAAACAGTAGTATTTCAGCAGTGACATTAAGTTTCTTGGATTAACAGAAAATATGCAATATGCATCATAACAAAATTAGACAGGTGCATAAATTTGGGCACCCCAACAGAGATATGACATCAATACTTCGTTGAGCCTCATTTTGTAAATCTATCAACCTCTAGACGCCTCCTATAGCCTTTGATGAGGGTCTGGATTCTGGGTTGAGGTATTTCTGACCATTCTTCCAAACAAAATCTCTCCAGTTCAGTTAAATTTGATGGCTTCCAAGCATGGACAGCCTGCTTCAAATCATCCCGTAGATTTTCGATGATATTCAAGTTGGGGGACTGTGACGGCCATTCCAGAACATTGTACTTCTCCCTCTGCATTAATGCCTTTGTAGATTTCGAACTGTGTTTTGGGTCATTGTCTTGTTGGAATATCCAACCCCTGTGTAACTTCAACTTTGTGACTGATGCTTGAACATTATCCTGAAGAATTTGTTGATATTGAGTTGAATTAATCCGACCCTCGACTTTAACAAGGGCCCCGGTCCCTGAACTGGCCACACAGCCCCACAGCATGATGGAACCTCCACCAAATTTGACAGTACGTAGCAGGTGTTTTTCTTGGAATACGGTGTTCTTCTTCCACCATGCAAATCGCTTTTTGTTATGACCAAATAACTCAATTTGTGTATCATCAGTCCAAAGCACTTTATTCCAAAATGATTCTGGCTTGTCTACATGAGCATTTGCATACAACAAGTGACTGTTTGTGGCATGAGTGCAGAAAGGGCTTCTTTCTCATCACCCTGCCATACAGATGTTCTTTGTGCAAATTGCGCTGAATTGTACAACGATGTACAGATACACCATCTGCAGCAAGATGTTCTTGCAGGTCTTTGGAGGTGATCTGTGAGTTGTCTGTAACCATTCTCACAATCCTGCGCATATGCCGCTCCTGTATTTTTCTTGGCCTGCCAGACCTGCTGGGTTTAACAGCAACTGTGCCTGTGGCCTTCCATTCCATTCCTTACAGTTGAAACTGACAGTTTAAACCTCTGACTGATAGCTTTTTGTAGCCTTCCCCTAAACCATGAGACTGAACAATCTTTGTTTTCAGATCTTTTGAAAGTTGCTTTGAGGATCCCATACTGTCACTCTTCAGAGGAGAGTCAAAGGGAAGCACAACTTGCAATTGACTACCTTAAATACCTTTATATCTCATGATTGGACACACCTATCTATGAAGTTCAAGGCTTAACCAGCTAATCCAACCAAGTTGGTGTTACAAGTAATCAGCATTGAGCAGTGACATGCATTTAAATAAGCAAAATTACAAGGGGACCCACATTTTTGCACAGCCAGTTTTTCACATTTGATTTAATTTCATACAACTAAATACTGCTTCACTAAAAATATTTGTTCGGAAAACACCCCAGTACTCAGATGTTCCTAAGAAATAAAAGACACACCACTGTTATCTTTTTTGTTGAAAGTAGAGTCAATTATTATGCAGGCTGAGAGGGCTTCCCAAACTTTTTCATATGACTGTAGCACTGTTCTCACAGCCTGAGTGATTCTCAGGTCTACGGAGGTTGAAATGAACCTTACGCCACAATGCATCATATGGGCGGCTCGACAAAAACTCATCATGCTGAATGCCCAGGAAGCACAAAAATTACTGAACAGGGTTGATGCCAGATGTCTTACAGCTGGTCTTGTTCTCTTCACAGGAAGGAACTGGACATTCAAGGGCTTGGATAAGTCTCTTATAGTGTGGGGCAAAAGCAATCAATAAGTAAAACTTTGCTGTGATTTATGCTTTAAATGGATACCATGTGTGTTCCTTGAATTTTTATTTCAAAACCTCACTGTAAATTTTACTTTTACACTCATCTGAGCGTGCGACGTACACTTCCCTGTGAGGGAAGCAGTATATCTGAAGATGTCTGGCTGAAAGAAATAGACTGCCAGGAAACTATAGCTCTACACCCTGAAATGGAGTGAGTAATTTGATGAGATGAGAGCAATCCATTAAAGTGGAAATTTCACAATTAAAGTTGACATTTTGTGCTTTTTACCCACTGTGTGATTTTTTTTTTCTCTGTACCCTAATAAGCTTTCAGATGACACTCAGACAGTGGGCTACAACTCACCTTTTCACAGCAACTTTGATATCTGACAACTTTTTTTACTTTGGGCACTGTACGACTTTGTGAACTTGAGCTTTTGAGTTTCTCCGACACGCTATGTCACTCGATCAACTTCCTTTTGTTGTTGATACCACTGTTTAAACCAACAAAGTACGTTTTTCTTTGCCTCCATTTGGTATTCGCTGAAGCTCTTCTATTTTCCCTCGTGCTTTTGCCATTGCCTTTTCACAGAAGGCTGATCTTAAGGGCTATTTATATTGATTTGCATATTCAAAGAGGCGTAATTCTGGGAGGAGTTGGGGCGGGACAACAGGCGCGTGCGGTACTTTTCACGTTGACCGGGATTTATGTAGCGGAAGAACGTGGAAGTTGGCGTTCGCACAGATTTATGCATCTGGATTTTTTTGTGCATAAGCACATTTCCGCTTTTGTGCTTACGCCATGTTATAATGTGAGTTCTACGCACAGCGTTATACATGAGGCCCCTGGTCTGTGCTACTCAATTTAAGATCTATTAACTCAGATTTGTCATTTGAAGGATGTAGTATCAAATGAGTGGACTTAGAGGTGTAGCTCTACCAGAAAATCCTGTAAAGTAGCAGCTCTGGAGTCTTATAGGTACCTTTGGCTCAGCCGTGACTCCAGCATTTGCTCACCAAGGGAGACATATAAAGGGACGGCAGGTGGATGCACCAAACTAACTCACGCTACTGTCAAGAGGGAAAATAGCAAAAAGGTGAGAATTTTCAGTAAAGTGTAAAAGTGAAATAGAAATTTCTGATAAAAGTAGGTGTTTCTATACAGTTTTGGTTATCCAGATAATTAAGTAGTTAGCATCCCACCATGATTAAGGCCGTGTGTAATAAAGCTGGGCAGACTCGTTTTTCATGAATGATTTGGCTGGCGCATCAGTGATGAAGAACAGTAGTTAAACTGGAGAGAATCACATCGGGATAGTTGTGAACAGAAGGGCAGATGCGTTCAGTTGACATGCAGTGAAAAAAGTACAAGAAACTCTGAGTCATCTGACTGTAGATGCCAGTCTAAAATGAGATTTGGAAGTGTAATCTCTTTCAGTCCATCAAGAACTCTGTAAAGGTAGAAACTATGGTCAGGCTGTGGTACATAAACTCTCCTCTTACACCTGAAAAGGCAGTTTTGCAAAAAATAAAATAAAAGTGGCAGAGTGAGCAGTGGAGAAACAATCATCTGGTTAGATGGGTCATCTTCACCTTTCATAAACAGTAAAGGTTTGGTTGGGAGCCTCCATCAGCTGGCAGACAGGTGATGAAAGATGATGAAATATAAAGAGCAGAACGTTGTGCTCATGACTTGCTGGGACATTCCATGCTAGAATTAACTTTCACCTACCCTTATTATTATTCTTCATCTTCCATTTGCTGTAGAAATGAATAATAATCCTGTGTCACATATGTGCAGCTAGAAAGAATTCCACGCCAGGCCGGGGAGTCGCAGGGTGCAGTAGACCTTTCTCGTTTATCCCTGCAGACCAGAAATGGGAAATTCTGCCTGGTCTTGATGATGTCACATCCAGTTTCGCCCCCAATTACCTCACTTCCGTTTCCGGCCCAATGAACTCACTTCCAGTTCTGGCCCGATGACCTCACTTCAGCCAACCTGCCTTAACTATTTTAGGGCTAATTATTCTTTATTCTTTTGTCCCAGGGCTGAATATTTTTCCAAAAAACTCTGAAAAGCACATAAAGCAATGGATTCAGACATGAATCAACATAAAATACTTATTTATGATAAATGTCATGCTGCTTTATGTTCCTTGAGCACCTACATATTTAAATTCACATACTTCTTTTTACATACCGGTTTGTCTCATCACTCATAAGCTGTAAGGCACTTTCTGAAAGGAAAAAAACAGCTTGAAGTAGTTGAGTGGTTGTTTGATAAATTCTAGTTGCCAGCTTGCCTCCCACGAATCTATGCCTGTGTAGTGTAGGCAAACCTTGCCATAAGGTGCATCAGCAACACGAGCTGATGCAGGTACTGGTCTTTGGTTTTTTGATAGCCATATTTTTTGCATCAAAATCGGAGTTCGATAAGTCAGAGTCCGATTCAGCAATAATGCTCAAATCCCATTTGCTTCGCTCTCTTGCTTTCACGCACATGCAGGGATTCAACGTCAAGTCAACGAGTCTAACAGTTCCTCTAGCAAGAGGGTCTAACTGTAACATAATGGTACGTTTTATCAACATTTCCAGGTTTTCTTCACCCACTCCCCTTGAATGTCAACTTTAGTCGACATCCACCCTAAAAGAGTTAAAAGGCCTTCTGTTTTGGACTCAACCTGTACACTTCTGTGCTACCAAACCTCAGTTTCGCAGCCTTATTCAAGTAGAAGGGTGGCTGCCCCAAACCTCTTTTTATGTCAAGGTCTTTCATTTTTTCACCTGTAATTATGACTGTTTAATGTACTTTACTTTTTCCATCACCTTTTGTATTTTTTTTTGTCACTTGCTCAATTTTGTCCTTTGTCACTTGTTTTTCTGCATTCTCCAATCTGACCCACATCTCCTGCAGTAACTGAGGTTTGTGCAGAAGTGATTTGGGTACATGTCACAGTGGGCTCAATCTTATGCAAAACTGAACGTTTTAGTGAGTAGGCTACCATTTTGGACAAAGGCTTGTGTTGCATGGAGTAGGCACGGCATCATAAAGTTCTGAAACCCAGTTAATCCAGTTCTGCGTCTCGAGCCTAACTGGATACCACTGACTGTAAGGCAGTAAAACACTAGCCCGTCACAAAGCCCACTCATGCATGTGAATGAAGTGTTAGCTTTACAAATGGACCAAGTACAATGCTGGGAAATGCACTGTGAGAAAGTCATTGTGATTACAGTGCTGCTTTAAAGCCGCAAAGCCAAAAAAAAAAATGAAACAATCATAACACAACTAAATTTTTATGCTTCGCTTGTAGTAAAGAATTTTCCAGTGTACAATTCAGAACAGGTTGCTCTGGAAAGCCCCCACCAAATCAAGACAGGGTGAATGTTGCTGAAATGGTAAGGATCATCTCTCGGTCTTGGAAATTAAGACACAGACAGGATTCTTAACCACTAGCTTGCTGTTATTCAATGGGGGTCTCCCAGGAGAACATCTCTCGCCCTTTGTTAGCTAAGTTGCTCTCGCTTCACTGGATGTTGTCTCCTCGAGGTGCTGTCACAACATGCAGAAATTTAGAGGGTGGAAGGTTATGGAGGGTAGAGTGCTGAGCAGATGGTTTCTGTACTTCAGAATGTCTAAGGTTCAGCTTTTTTGTAACGTTAAGACAATACTGTATTTGTACAACAAACTAAGCAGTGTTTAACTAGGAGCTTCACTCCCATATTCCTAGAAATCTATGGAAACAAAGCAATTTCTTCATGCTCCACTCCTCAGAGCTCAAGACAGACGGATATGGCACAAGAATGAAAACAAAAAGCAAAAATGTGTAATACAATGAAAACAAGCAATGTAACATAATAATAGATATAAAATAAAACATGTACATAAAAGAATACTATTTCATGTGCAGACTGTTTATAGAAGTTCAAAGCCTATTATAGGTTTATAGGGTTTGTGTGTCTCGGCCTGCGGTGGGTTGGGACCCTGCCCGGGATTGGTTCCTGCCTTGTGCCCTGTGTTGGCTGGGATTGGCTCCAGCAGACCCCCGTGACCCTGTGTTCGGATTCAGCGGGTTGGAAAATGGATGGATGGATGGTGTGTCTCGGCTATTTCGGAATCAATGACTAGTAATTTCTTCAAGCTAAATAAGGGAAAAACAGAAATCTTAGTCGTTAATAAAAATGGAAATAATAAGGGCATTAGAAATAACCATGCCCCCTTAGCATTTAAAGTCAAGGTGGAAGTAAAGAATTTAGGTGTAATTGTGGACTCTGACCTAAACTAAGGTTGCATTTTTCCATTTTAAGGAACATTCTAAAGGTTAGAACAAAGCAAGACGCTTTTGTTTTTAGTCAGCTAGGTTACTCCTAACTAGTCTACTGTCCTAATTGGGGATCCTGAGGTGGGTTGTCATGTGGTGGGTGCTGTCTCACTTCATGCCCCCTACCTTAACCTCAACCTACCTAATTGGCTGCAGTTAGTTCAGAATGCAGCAGCACCAATCCTAGCCAGAAAAAGGAAATCTGAGCACATCTCACCAGTTTTAGCATCATTACATTTGCTCCCTGTGTCCCTTTTTTATTGACTTTACAATACAGTAATCCCATCACGGGGGTTGCGTTCCAGAGCCACCCGCGAAATAAGAAAATCCGCGAAGTAGAAACCATATGTTTATATGGTTATTTTTATATTGTCATGCTTGGGTCACAGATTTGTGCAGAAACACAGGAGGTTGTAGAGAGACAGGAACGTTATTCAAACACTGCAAACAAACATTTGTCTCTTTTTCAAAAGTTTAAACTGTGCTCCATGACAAGACAGAGATGACAGTTCCGTCTCACAATTAAAAGAATGCAAACATATTTTCCTCTTCAAAGGAGTGCGCATCAGGAGCAGAGTCTGTCAGAAAGACAGAGGAAAGCAAACAAATCAATAGGGCTGTTTGGCTTTTAAGTATGCGAAGCACCGCGGCACAAAGCTGTTGAAGGCGGCAGCTCACACCCCCTCCGTCAGGAGCAGACAAAGAGAGAGAGAGAGAGACAGAGTTTGTTTTTCAAGCACAAATCAATACGTGCCCTTCGAGCTTTTAAGTATGCGAAGCACCGTGCAGCATGTCGTTTCAGGAAGCAGCTGCACAAAAGATAGCAACGTGAAGATAATCTTTCAGCCTTTTTAGACGAGCGTCCGTATCGTCTAGGTGTGCGAACAGCCCCCCTGCTCAATCCCCCTACGTCAGGATCAGAGAAAGTCAGCGCAAGAGAGACAGAAAAGTAAGCTGGGTAGCTTCTCAGCCATCTGCCAATAGCGTCCCTTGTATGAAATCAACTGGGCAAACCAACTGAGGAAGCATGTACCAGAAATTAAAAGACCCATTGTCCGCAGAAATGCGCGAACCAGCAAAAAATCCGCGATATATATTTAAATATGCTTACATATAAAATCCGCGATGGAGTGAAGCCGCGAAAGGCGAAGCGCGATATAGCGAGGGATTACTGTACTACTAATGGTGTGCCTTAAATAATCTTGCTCCTTCCTATATTTTGCAGTGCCTGTCCCCCTACACTCCAAGTCATAACCTTAAGATTTTCTAATAGCATAAAATTCCAAGAGCCAAACTTAAAAGAAGTGGTGAAGGTGGCTTTTTGCTATTATACACCAAAAGTCTGAAATATGTTACCAGTTAAGACTAACTGTGTGCAATGTTTGAAGAAAACTCCTAAAATCTCAGTTTTTTTATTTTACTTTTCTGTATTTTCAATTTAGTTCTACTCTTAATAACTTAGTTATGCACAGAATTATTGTTTTCTTCACTTAACGTGTAATCTTCATTAATCTTTACTTTTCCGGTTCTTCCATGGTGGTGACCAACTGATCAAAGTCCTGTGCAACTGCCTGTGATGTCGAAATGAAAGCAGATGCCCCAATTTATTATAAGACCCACTGCGTTGAATCCTCTAAGACGAAGCCTCAGAAAAAAATAAAGAACTACTTAATAACAAGTATATTAGACAGATAGCTCAGTTGGATTAGGTGGTCTTTTGGCCCCAAATCCCTGCAGAGTTTAGTTTTTTCTCCAGCCTAATTGAAGTTTTTTTTTTTTTCTCCACCATGGCCATGTGGTCCTGTCATCTGATTGCCATTTAGAAACTTAAAAAGTAATTCTGGATTTAAGGACTCTACTTTTCTTATTTACATATCTTTATTATGTAAGTGTTGTGATAGTTGCCCGGACACCACCCGTCGGAGACCACATCTTTATAAAACACGCACGTTTATTAAACATTATATAAACAATTCTCACACTCACACACAATGCACTCAGCAATAATCACCACTATTTCAGTCCTTTGCCGCCTCTACTCCTCCAGGGAGCTTCGTCCTTCTCCCACTCCCGACTCTGGCTCACTGACTGCAAGGAGGCGGCCCCTTTTATTCCCACCCGGATGTGCTCCAGGTGGCTGATGATGTCCATCCGGCAGCACTTCCTGGTGTGGCGGAAGTGTTGCCCTTTGAACCGGAAGCACTCCTGGCGTCCCTGGTCGATCCATCCGCCATCTTGACAAGTGTGGCAGAAGTCATCACATCCGGGTCTCCTGAGGCTTAAAGCACCCCCTGGCGGTGGCCACGGTTCCCAATAGTACCAGTCCTCTTTTTCCTTGTCCCGTGGTCCTCTTTTTATCCAGGGCGACTGCCCCTTTGTGCTCCGGAAGCTATTAATGTCGCTTTCCGGTCCCTCCAGGCATCCCGGCCAGGTAATCACCGCAGTCATCTGTGACAGTGTGCATTATTTATCTTTTGTCTACTATACAGTCATTATTATTCTAGCTTTAATTTGTCTTTGTTTGCATGTAACTACTTCTCTGGCATGTTGTTAAGCACTTTAAGCTACAGCCTTTACATGAAAATGTACTATGGACGTAAATGTTGTTGTTGTAAGCAGAGTACAGTGAAAGTCTTACTTGCAAAATGACACCATTCTTCTATCGCCTTCATTAGTGAATACAACTACCTTACCTCGAAATTGCTGTCTTCCTTTCCTGTAAAACGTTTAGCATTAACATTTGTTGATACTTCAAAAACTGCTTTACAAAGTGGGTCTAAATATCATAATCCTCTTATTTATTGTTTTTCCACCACAAGTTGCTGAGCAAATACATTTTTCAATTTTTGAGTACAGTGGAATCTCGGTTTGCGAGCATAATTCGTTCCGGAAACATGCTTGCAGTCCAAAGCACTCGTATATCAAAGTGAATTTCCCCATAAGAAATAATAGAAACTCAGATGATTCGTTCCACAACCCAAAACTATTCATATAAAAATGATTAATACAAAATATAAAGTAAAAATACATAAAACAAATTAACCTGCACTTTACCTTTGAAAAGAATCATGGCTGGTGTGAGTGACTTTCTAAACTCTTGTGGGATTGCACCCAACGGGACGACACGCGGAAGAGCGTCGCAAAGCAATCGCAGTCTCCCAGCGCTATAGCAGTTCGTCGTAAAAGTGATTCCGAAAAAAGATCGCGAACATGCTATAAGCACCTGCCGTCGATGGGTGATACAAGGAACAAGGAACATTATAAATGCGCAGGGCACAGTATTACTTGGCCACAGCCCTGCCTGACTGCTGTGTCTGTGTATAGGGGAGCGGCAGATCCCGCTACAATAAATAACCGCGCCGTTCCTGTTTCAAGCTGAATAAAGCTGGTGTTGCTAAAGTACTGAGACTCAGCTTCATGTTTTTGGGTGCAAGACGGGGACTCGCACATCGCAGCACACACACACACACAGAGTCACAATGCTGTAGTAAACAGTATACACTCGTACGGATGTTGACTATATGAGTGAAGCACGCCAACTCAGACAGAGAATAGGAGACGATTGCCCACAATCCCGCAGTGAGAGAAAGAAAGAAGAACCATCAGCTCAGTTGTGATCACATGACACTCAGCAGACAAAGTGTATACGGACTACTCGTATTGCAAGACCTCGCTCATTTATCAAGTCAAAATTTATTAAAAATTTTAGGTTGTCTTGCAAAACACTCGTAAACCAACTTACTCGCAAACCGAGGTTCCAGGCTTAGATTAACTAGATCAGTTTAAGTTGAATTCACATTTTTATGTGATAGACACACTTGTTACTAGAATATCACACCAGAAAACAGAAAGGGTACACAAACACATACAATGTTTAGTTGATTATCTAAAATACAGGCTTCTCCCGCTTTAAGAAAATTCACACATGCAAACAATTGAGGACGGTTTGCAAATGTACGCCACTGGTGCTAACACCCGACCATCTACTCAGTTGTTCCAAGTACACCTTCCTGTATATGTGCAGAAGAGGGTTGTTATTAATTTGTATGTGGGTATAAATTAATTACTCTGCACTTTTATTTCACTGCAACACCATTTTGTTTTTGTTATGGGTGCTGCCATTTTGTGCAAAGACGTGTGTCCAGTTGTTAGGTAGCTGGAAGTGGAGATCATGTTTAGTGACTTTTTTAACAAATGATGCTTGCAAAAAATCCTCTGTAAATTTACTGTCTGAGTTTGACCTCTACTTCTTGCACAAATTGACGTGTTTCAGGTTTCAGTTTTTTTTGGCTATGATCCTATAATGGTTTCTTGACTTTGATTTTGGTTTACATTTTGAGTTTAGACATTTATTAGGCTTTCATTCCTGGTTTATTTATTTACAGTTCATCTTCCAACCCATTTTGAAATTGTTTCTCAGTGGTCTGCCATTTGTCCTTCTCTTGCCAGAACAGGAATGGGGCTTGATGTTTGGCACAGGGCAGGATGGTTGGTGAAATGCAATCACTATTGAGTTCAGATGCTGTCCTGATCCTGAGGTGTTCTTGTGTGTCCATATGGTGTGTTTCACTCATGTTGTCATTTGTGCTACTCACATGTCTTCTCATAAATAAATAAATAGAAAGGCCACTTCAGATTATGAAGCTCTAAGCTGGGGCTGGGTTTGCTTGGACCTTAATCAGCTTCACAGCTCCAGGAGCCTGGGTTAGTATTTTCGTTAGTGTTACCAACTATCGAGTCTATAAAACTGCATATTAGTGTGCATAAGCAAGTCTGGTGCTCACAGGGTTGGGTCCCGTTTTTCCCCACTCATGCCAGATCCCCATGGCCCTAGAAGCAGGGGGTTCATAAAAAGTAATGAATATACAGTTGACTCAATTTAAGTGCACAGCCTCCGGGTGAGATCGTCACGTATGCTTAAGCGAAGCGTACGCTTAATAGGAGTGCAACATGTCAGTCCTGAAAGTTGACCATTCAGTTACCCTGCCTACTAGCCTAGTCAAATGCAATAAAACATTCATTAAAATAGACTACAGTGAAGAATATAGTGGATACATGTATAATACATAAATACACATTAACTGTTCAGATATACATGTACTGTACCTGTACATCGTCAGCCTTCCCTATTCTTTTTCGTTTTCCGTCCAGATTGCCGTTGTTCTGCCAGTCTTGCAATATCGATTCTTTATTTTTGTAAATCCAAGGAATTTGGCTAGGATGAACGGCATAATGTTTCGCAACAGAGACCTGACTCTCCTTGTTGTCAAGACAGTTTAAGACATCGACATGTTCAGCCACAGACAGCGATTTTTACACACGGGACGACGAAGTTGACACCATAGTCAAAAGTCACGACAGCTAACTTATCACAGTTGTAAGGCTAATCCGTAATGTCATTTTTTGCTAACAGACGTTTATTTAAAGCATTGGCAGTTTTGAGACGGCATTTACATGTACATAAGAACACACTGCTAATCTGACTACAGTGGACGCCTAGTAGCTGCACTGTAAACTGTTAGGCCTCAGTACACTAATGGGATTGGACATCAGCACCTGAACGATCCGCCTTCAGCCGGTCACAAGAGCCGAGCTACTTACAACATCAACGTCATTTGAGTGTGTCAATCAATATCGTTGTTTGACTAGTGGACGTGAAGAGACCGTGCAGTTAACCGGAGTGAATTTGGCTGGAGAGAATAGCAGTGGCATCAATAATGTACGTGCGCTTAAGCAGGTTGTGCGCTTATTGCTAGTGCACTTGTACAAAGTTATTGCCTGTTTACTTGACTTTATACAACTAGGGACTGGGCAAGTCACGTGCAGCTAAGAAGAGTGTACATTGATGGATGACAATTTAATTAAATTTAAAATGAGGAACATGGACTGGGATATCTTTAAGTTAATAGTAAAAGTATAGTTGATAGTATTAGCATCTCATGTAATGTAGAAATTGTTGAGATATTAAAATCATTAGCATCACATTATTTTTATGCAGCACTTATTTGACAGTTTTTTTCTCTCTGTAATTTATTCAGCCTTTCCTGAAAATAAAATGACCTACATACATACAGTGTCAGCTTGAACTTCAGTATTATACTGTGATTTTTTTTTGTAACTACAGTAGCTAGCATTAAAAGTTTTATTAAATGCCGTTTAGTGAACTGAGTGAGCATTGGAAATATGAGTTTCAAATGGGAAGGTTTGAATGAAGTTTGTTTTTCTGACCCCTCAAACAAATATTTGCTCTCAAAGTCACCTCATATTCTTAGACAAAATCAAAGTGTAAATCATAAAAGTGCGGTCTTGAGCTCACACACTTGTGCCACTTTTTTCTCTTATGGCATCTCTTTTTTTACTTTTTAAGTCTAGACATGATGCTCGTATATTAAAAATCCCCTTGCTGTTGTGTAAAGAGGGTGATGTCAAAGAAACTTTTCTCATTCTGTTCCAAGCACCTTCTTTTTTTTTTAAGAGAATATAAAGGTTTTAAAGACATATTTGAAATTGGCACCAGAGTGTTGAAACAACCTTTACTGGCCTCTGGATTCATTGCACCTTTAGAGGAAGACAGCAGTTTGGCAGCAAAACGTGTATCCAGAAAAGAAAAAGAAACTCAGCTGTACATCACATTTAAAAGAATTCTTTAGAAATGCTTTGTATATTTTTTAAAGTCGAGAGAGAGTGTTGTCTTCTTCCAAGCTCCAGCCAGATAACGTCACACGTTAAGCAGCCAAATGAAACAAGCAGTAAATTACTGAAATCCATTTGCGTCTTTTATTAAAAAAAGAAAAAAAAGAAGAAGAAGAAGAAGACAGATGTAGCACCCAGTGCATTGTATAATGAAGTAATCCTGCGCTTGTTGTCTGTCCTCTGGAGTCATTTTAATAAATCAGAGAATATTAAATTTCTTACACGGCCTCCTACAACCTTGATTTGATTGAAACATGTCTGTGAATGTTGAATTGTGTTATAACTGTTTGTTATTCCCAGTTAGCCGGAGTTGTTGTCATAATTTACTACTAGAATATAATTTTTCAAAATTCTGCATTTCTAGGTATTGGATTTTAGGTGTTGGTATATTTTTTGTTGTTACTAGGGGGCTCCACCCCCTGCTCGCTTTGCTCGCCCACCCCTGGATTTGGTTTACCGCATATACAGTAATCCCTCGCTATATCGCGCTTCGCCTTTCGCGGCTTCACTCCATCGCGGATTTTATATGTAAGCATATTTAAATATATATCGCAGATTTTTTGCTGGTTCACGGATTTCTGCGGACAATGGGTCTTTTAATTTCTGGTACATGCTTCCTCAGTTGGTTTGCCCAGTTGATTTCATACAAGGGACGCTATTGGCAGATGGCTGAGAAGGTACCCGGGTTACTTTTCTGTCTCTCTTGCGCTGACTTTCTCTGATCCTGACGTAGGGGGATTGAGCAGGGGGGCTGTTCGCACACCTAGACGATACGGACGCTCGTCTAAAAATGCTGAAAGATTATCTTCACGTTGCTATCTTTTGTGCAGCTGCTTCCTGAAGCGACATGCTGCACGGTGCTTCGCATACTTAAAAGCTCGAAGGGCACGTATTGATTTTTGATTGAAAAACAAACTCTGTCTCTCTCTCTCTCTCTCTCTCTCTCTCTCCCTGCTCCTGACGGAGGGGGTGTGAGCTGCCGCCTTCAACAGCTTTGTGCCGCGGTGCTTCGCATACTTAAAAGCAAAACAGCCCTATTGATTTGTTTGCTTTCCTGTGTCTTTCTGACAGACTCTGCTCCTGATGCGCACTCCTTTGAAGAGGAAGATATGTTTGCATTCTTTTAATTGTGAGACGGAAGTGTCATCTCTGTCATGGAGCACAGTTTAAACTTTTTTGAAAAAGAGACAAATGTTTGTTTGCAGTGTTTGAATAACGTTCCTGTCTCTCTACAACCTCCTGTGTTTCTGCGCAAATCTGTGACCCAAGCATGACAATATAAAAATAACCATATAAACATATGGTTTCTACTTCGCGGATTTTCTTATTTCGCGGGTGGCTCTGGAACGCAACCCCCGCGATGGAGGAGGGATTACTGTACAATTTAAAGAGATTGTTAGTTTCATGGGAATTGTTACATATGCATTATTTTCACTTTTATTTTAAAACAATACTTTATTTCCGGCCCCAGGCGTGGTTGCATCTCTTTCTCGCTGGACATATAATGCTGCTCACGTTGTGAAGAGGGTGCGGCTGAACACACGCTAAGGAGATACCTTCGGATCATCTGCTATCTTTCTGCTGCTGGTGAGCTGCCTGTTTTGCTTGTCTCGCTGCCCGATCATTTCAAAGCCTGTACAGCAGCTGTCCTTTTGCCACTTCGCATCTCTGTCGCTCGTGTTGCGAAGGTTGGCTGAACGCACGCTAAGGAGAAGCAGTCTGATCATCTGCAGGCTTGTTGCTGCTGGCGAGCTGCATGTTTTGCTTGTCACTTGTCATTGTTATAAGAGCTGGGAGCACATGAAGCATGTCTGTCAACAGCAATCCAACAACTGCTAGGATAGATGTCCGTGGACTTATTTTAAATGATGTCTCACTGCCTTGTCTCACGTGACGTTATAAAAACAATTCATGTCCTTTATTTCCGGCCCTGGGTTAAATCTCTTTCTCAGGACGTATAATGCTGCACGCAATGTTATGAACGCATGCTAAGGAGGTGCCGTCGGATCATCTGCTGTCGCGCTGCTATCAGTCTTCCGTGATGTACTCCGCCCTCTCTCAATCGGACCTAACAGTCAATTAAAACAAAAAAGGCTTCAACCTGGCTGGGACGCTACAATACTTTCGAATTGTACTGCTTTCATATTCTGTACCTTTCTCTGCATGTGTATCACACCATCGTTTGTTTGAGCCTTTCGAATTCCACTGCCTTCATAAACTCTCATCTGCCTTTTTTTCTCTCCTACGCTTTTGTGTCTCTTTTCTCCACGCTGCTCTTTCTTCTTTGCTTAACATATTGTCCTTATACGCTTTATATGTGCTGAGAGCACAGGATCTGTGTGTGCTACGCGCCTTTACATGACTGAGTGTTCCGTGCTCTTATTTGATATTGTTTGCGTCTCATAGGTCTTTTAAGTATCTTCTGAGAACTTCCGAGAAGATCACGTCTCGTCGACCTGCTTTTCATTTCCAGGATTTTTTTTATAATAGAGAGATATTGATGTCATCACGCTGCCTTCTTTGCTGTTTGTTGTTTACTGTTTCCACATGCCACCACTGGTCAGTCGTGCTTTTCCTGACATAAGGCACCATACACATAAAGTGCCTATGAAAAGTATTTACCTGCTTGGATGATTTCACATTTAATTATTATAAGACATTGAACTACAGTGGATTTTTGATATTGGTCAACAGAAAGTCTCCTTAATAGAGCATTCGCTCTCTTCAAGTTAGAATTTAGCTGATGTGATAGCCTTGACTCGGTGTGCACAGATCTTTATCAGCTTTGTACATTTGGACACTGCCTCACAGGTGGCACAGTGGTAGTGCTGCTGCTTTGCAGTAAGGAGAGTGTGGAAGATTGGGGGTTCGCTTCCCGGTTCCTCCCTGTGTGGATAGCGCTTTGAGTACTGAGAAAAGCGCTATATAAATGTAATGAATTATTATTATTATTACTGCCATTTTACTCCATTTGCCTGTTGTTGCTCAAACTCGGTCAGGTGTCATGGGGATTGTGAGTGAGCTGCCTTTTTCAGGTCCACCACAGATTCTCAATTAGACTAAGGTCTGTACCTGTATTTCCATTTATTTTGTAAATCCATAAATCCAGGGATGTGCCCTGTGGGGAACAGCCCGGACACAGACAGGTAGACATGGTGGCTTCACCACACACACGTTTATTTACAGCTATTATTTACAATAGTGAGCACAAACCCAGTGCCGCAGCACCAATCACCCCTTAAGTCCTGGCAACACAACACAATGCCTTCACAGTCTCTGGTCCGCCTCCACTCCTCTCCACCGAGCTTCGTCCACTTCCACCCGACTCTTGCCATTGAATGGAGGGAGGCGGCCCCTTTTATACACCCCAGGATGGGCTCCAGGTGCTTCCCGACACTCCCCTGTGTGGCGGAAGTGCCGGCTGCGCAACCGGAAGGACTCCGGGTGTCCCTGCTCCTCTTCCCCCCAGCACTTCTGGGTGTGACGGAAGTGCTGAGGTCCAGGGCTCCCAACGCATTGGGGCGCCCCCTGGCTGTGACCACGGACCCCTACAGGGTTGGGCTTCCAAGCCCTGTACCCGTGGCCCCCAATACAACCAGGGTGGTCGCCCCCTCATGTTCTGGAGGAGGCATAAGCCCTCCTCCGGTCCTCCTGGGCATCCTGGCCGGGCATGAACCCCGTCCGGGTGCCACAGCCCATTCCAGCTAGTATTGTGTAACGAAGGCGCTTTATTGTGCCCGACCCGGCACAGACTCACACTGGAGGTAAACGTATAAAATAAACCAAATATCTATTTTTCTTCACCTGTGGGGCACATCTTCTTCGTAATCCCCACAGGCATAACACAGTCCCAAACAGCAACACAAATATAACACACTCATCTCTGGTACCACCACTCCTCTCCGTCAAGCTTTGCCTCCCTCCTCCTGACTCTGGCTCCTGAGTGGTGGTTGCTGGCTCCTTTTATAGTCCACCCGGAAGTGCTCCAGGTGCTTGATCGCTGAGTTCTGGCTGCACTTCTGGGTGTGACAAATACGCTGCCCATATGGGCTCAGGAGTCCCAGTTACAGAATCCCCTGGCGGTGCGTGCGGGACCCAGCAGAGCTGCATCCAACTCCAATTCCCCTGGACCTCGCGGGAAATCGAGGCACCGCTCCAACCCAGGGGGGCAGCCATCTAGCGTCCAGGGGGAGGTATTGCACTCTCCAGGGCTGCTCCCCCTGAATATGCAATGAAGGGGCGTCCCGGCCGGGCACAGACCATGGCCATCCGCCACAATTGGGCATGAGGCAGAAACAATCCCTGGACGGAGCATCAGCTCATCGCAAGGAATACAAGCACTCACATACACTGGTGTTATTTTAGTGTCACCAAATCTGCATACCTTTGGAAGGAAACCGGAGCACAGTGTGGAAACCCAGCAGGAAAACATGGAAACTCCAGGCAGGGAATACCAGTGACGTGACTCCCTGCGAGACAACAGTGCTACCGCTACGCCACCGTGTCACCCCCATGTGTGTAATTATTAACAGTTTTCATTATTTTAACAAAATTAATGATGTATCTGTAAAATGTAACATACATACTTTAATGCATTTCATCATGAAAATGATATCAAGTATAAATCAAAGGATTCTAAATGTGCAAAGAGTTGGAATATCATACATTTAATGTGTTATGTGTGGTGATTACTTCTGTTACGTCGGGAGGAAGCCCCAGAAAAAAAGACGGCACAAAAGATGGTATGTGAGACTTTTAAAATGTATCGTGTCCTTACGATCGGGAATATGCGACACTTGAATATAAAAGCACCACGAATGCATCTGTATGTCGGCATTTTGCTCCACCACATCGAACCATTCATCAAACACTGAAGCAGGCACATCGATCCCGTAGGATCCTCAAAGCGGCTTTCTGTCACATGTAGATAGTAAACAGAGACTCTGACGTCACATTCCGACTTTTATCACACTGCGCCCCCCCACTTTTTGCTGGTACTGCAACTCGCACATGTGTCGCGTTAATTTCTGAGGACCTGCTCAGAGGATGCGTCAAATGAATGCTGGGAAAACGTGGCAGCCATGATGTGTGCGTGTATGTGTTCTGAGCGTGAAGTATAAACGAGCCCTGAGTCGTACCTCAGAGTAGGACATAAGATGCATTTGTGAAGCATCCGTCACCCACTCTCAGCTAGAAGTGAGAATTCACATCTGAGAATGAATGACGTCACAACTTCACAACACTCTCAGGAGCAAATCCTGATGATGTTTTGTAACTTTGATACTAAAACAAAGGCTGTAACGTAAAAATAGTAATAATAATAATATTCAAAATAGGATAGATAGATAGATAGATAGATAGATAGATAGATAGATAGATAGATAGATAGATAGATAGATAGATAGATAGATAGATAGATAGATAGATAGATAGATAGATAGATAGACACACTATGGTCTAAACACATGCCAGAATAATTAAAAAGAAATTAAATTTAAAAAGGAAGAAAACTTCTGAGGCGTTATGCAGACATATTGCTGTTGGTATAAAGGCGTTTCTTGACACACTTCTGCGTACGTGTGTCACAGAGAGGATGTGTAGCATTGTTCATAATGGCACTTAGTTTTATATTAATACTCTCCTTTGCTATGACCTTCAGGGTTCCACGGTGTGTCCCATATCTGACCTTGCCTTTTAAATTAGCTTGTTGAATCGATGGGCCTCTCTTAGTGATGTTACAAGCCCACCACACTACAGCATAGAAAACTGCACTGACCATCACTGAGTTGTAGAAGATGTGAAGGATCTCACTTCCCCCATTAAAGTAATGCAATCTGTTAAGGAAAAACAGCCTGCTTTGCCATTTGTTATATAGTTCCTTTGTGTTCCGAGACCAGTCCAAGCTGTCATTAATATGGACTCCAAGTACTTGTAGGAGTAGACCACCTCTCCATCCACTCTTTGAATAGTGACCGGACGTAGAGGCTCTTTGGTGTGGCCACATTCAATAACCAGTTCTTTGGTTTTGCTAATGTTAAGATTCAGTCAATTCTCTTTGCACCAAGATACAAAGTTCTTCCCTGTCTCATCCCCTTTACCAATGCACTCTATAAGTGCAGAACCATCTGAGAATTTCTGCCAGTGACATGACCTGCTGTTATATTTATAGTCTCAGGTGTAGAGAGTGAAGAGAAAAGGAGACAGGACTGTTCCCTGTGGTGCTCCAGTGTTGTTCACATCCATATCAGAGACACAGTCCTTGAGTCTATAAATTATGACGATGTGCTAAGCTGTGCGTAATTGTGGCTAATTCCCTACAACATCAAGAATAATATTGTAATGTACATTGAGGTGGGAAGACCGAGACACACACACACACTCAATGACAGTAGAGCCCAATAATGGGCACATTTATTTAACAATAAATGCTCCAGACATTGTTCTAGCCTTGCACCTTATGCTTGCTGGGATACGCTCCTGCTTCCCTGTGACCCTGCTCAGGATAAGGCGGGTTTAAAAAATAGATAAATGGATGACTCACAAACCATTCTTTCAGATGAATCATTGAGGCAATGATCTTTATCCGTGTGCGGATATGCAAGAATGCAGCTTGTTTCACACATGCACGATTAGGGAGCAGCTGACCGGCTCAACGGAGCGCGAGAATACACAGAAAATGGGATTGGAACACAGTACTAACACCTCTCTCTTTTATTTCACAGAAAAACAAACCAATAAACAAACCTTTTTGAAGACCCGCGGATAATTTCACTTCCGTATGTACGACCACCGCTATTTTCTTCCTGTCCCGTTCTGATGACATCACTTCCAGCTCCACTTTACTATGTCAACTCTGGCACTTCCTGGATTTTCCCATCATGCCCATTCTACTTAATTTCCTGTCCGTCCCTGATATAAATCCGGCTATTTCACCAATACGGTTGTCCTTGTTGTGATTCAATGCGCTTTTGAATGTACAAGTCAAAGAAGGGCTATTGGACCCTTCAAATTTTGAGCGTGTTGTCTTATACCTTCACACTTGCTTTAATATTACCTCCAATGGAGTTGTGGGGAAATGAATAAATCTGTATATTAACTCAGGTGTTGTAAGTGCTTTCACAATTTAGTTAAAAAAAGGGAAATGCTTCATTTTGACATACCCAAATCATCAGAATTGCAAAACTGCATTTTACACATGACGTAACACTTTCATTTCAGTTGACAGCACAAGGCCTCTCCATGAAGATAGAGTAATCATGTAAAACATGAAAAATTTGTTACGATTATTATTATGTCTCTATCAAATCAATATCTTTTTATGAATTTATTGTTGTTCAATGTTTCCAAAACGTATCCATCCTTTCCCGGGATGTGTGTTTCAATCTCTAGCCTAAGTGCCATCTTCTGGCCGCTCCTTGAAAGTTAGGACAGCAATCAAGATCTCCTCAATCCTGGTGAAGTTAGGAGTAGTTTCCTAAATTAAGTAAAGTGACACAGTGCTGTTACTAAATTTGCATCACTAGGATAGGTTTGTGCCAGTTTGGACCGGTTTCCTACTCTGAAGTATGGGCGCTGGACTCTGACTCGGCCACTCCAGGGGCCTCATGTATAAACGGTGCATACGCACAGAAATGTTGCGTAAGAACGTTTCCACGTTCAAATCGCAATGTATAAAACCTACACTTGGCGTAAAGCCACGCACTTTTCCACGGTACCTCATACGCTGTCGTACGCAATTTCTCCACTCGGTTTTGCAGACTGGCGGCACCCAGCGTCAAAGCAGTGCTACTGTTCCTGTGTGGTTACCCTTTCTTAGATCCACATCCATCCACGACAGTGGCTCAAGTGCTCCTTGTAGAACTGTTTGTACTTGCAAGTTGCCGTGAGGTAATTGTACTTATGATACAGTTATAATATTGCACATCCTGAGCCACTTTATAAAGCGCGTATTTACGCATGATGACGATATCATTTTTAAGATGAAATGCAGCAAAATATCTTGATTATATTATACAGATAAAACTTTAACTTTAAGTACACGGTGCCGTAACGCTAGCGAGCTTGAGCTTCGTTCACGGTTTGTTCCTGCCTCGCGCTGTTTTCATGCTGTGGCTGGCGCGACACTGGAAGGATGGATGGATAGAATAATTAAACATTACGAAGATATTTCGATGTTCCTTAAACGTTTTGAAGAATCGGCGTTCTAAGCTTACAGATGGCTTAACGTCTATTACAGAGCTGATTGTGTGGCGATTGGGTATTTGAAGAAAGAAAAGTAAGGACAGGAATAGGGGGTTAGTACGTTTGAAAAAGACAGTACTTCTGTAATAAAGCATTCCATTGAAGGTCGTGCATGGCGCAGCAAGCATCTTGCGTAAGGCATGAACAATCACTGCGCCACCGTGTTCCCATGTTTAATAACATGCTTTAACTCATATCATCATGAAAATGATATCACGTATACTTCTCAGTATTTTAATTATTCAGAGAGCTGTAATATTACAAACGTAATGGATTCTGTGTCCTGTCGGAGGAAGAGCACGTAGTGATTCAGGCACATAGAGCACATATAAGATCAAATACAAAACAAAGCATTTAACATGCTACTTTAGTTACGATGGGATTTGAGAAACTAGTAAATTAAACGATTTTAAGATGAAGTGATGTTCTACTTTAATGACAAAATAAATTACGTGATTAAAGTGGAAATTTTGAGATTAAAGTTGACATTTCATGCTTTTTTCACACTGTGTGCCTTTTTTTCACTGTACCTTAATAAGCTTTCATATGACACTCCGTCGGTGGGCTACGACTCGCCTTTTCAAGCTGACTTTGATATGTGACAACTTTTTTATTTCGGGCACTGTGCGACTTTGTGAACTTGAGCTTTCGAGTTTCTCCGATACGCTATGTCACTCGATCAACTTCCTTTTGTTGCTTATATAACTGTTTAAACCAACAAATAGTACGTTTTTCTTTGCCTCCATTTGGTATTCGTTGAAATTCTTCTATTTTTGCTCGTACTTTTGCCATTGCCTTTTCACAGAACACTGGGCTTAAGGGCTATTTATATTTATTTGCATATTCAAAGAGGCGTAATTCTGGGAGGAGTTGGGGCGGGACAGCAGGCGCATGCGTTTATTTCCACGCTGAGCGGGATTTATGTAGCTGAAGAACGCTGAAGTTGGCGAACGCACAGATTCCTGCATCTGGATTTTTCTGTGTGTAAGCACATTTCGGCTTTTGTGCTTACGTCATGTTATAGTGCGAATTCTACGCACGGCGTTATGCATGAGGCCCCAGGACATTAAGATTGTTGTTTTGAAGCCATGGCTATATAGCTCCTTTAGCCTTGCCGTCATTGTCTTATATAGAAACTAGATTTTCTCTCAACGCACAGGTTTCTTGTACAGTATGAGATGTTTTTCAGACATTAAATATGAATTTTACCAATTTGAAAACCTTATTAGTTTTAGACTTTTTTGAATAATGAAGCTCTCCATTATCATAGCCTCACTCACCATCACTGTGTGGGTTCCATGAAGGTGTCTGCCAAGGTGCCAGGTAATTGAAAGTTACAAAATGTTCTCCATTGAAAAGAAGAAGCCAGAGTAGAATGTGTATATCCCTAGACCTGGTATGTCTTCTTAGATAGAAAAGATTCAATTAAAAAGGTTATTGTTGCATTTAAAACAACAGCAATATTTATTCTAATTTAAACTAAATAGCAGTGTGATCAAAAAAGGATTCACACAACTGTAATTTAAACACAAATTCTTTTTCACTGCAAAGCTCCTAGATGTTTGTTTGTTAACTTCAAGTTTTCAATAGGCAGACTGTTAATTCAGTATATTTTTGTAGAATATTATCTACATACCATTATCCGACATATAAAGACACAGCCATAAAGCCAGCATCTGCTTGGCAATGCATGTGGATCAACTTCTATAAAGCTAGAGAACCATGAATCATTCAAATGAAATATTGTGAATTATTTTTCTTTACAGCTGGAACATGATGTAAACGGTACATGGTCCATTGATTTGAACTGGGAGCCTGGCTTATTTCGCACTACGCTGCCAGATAAAATATGAAAACACGAAAGCAAACAGAGCATTTGTGAGTATCAGCTACAGTGGGATTCAGGGTGCAAGCACACCAGCAGGGTGGCACCTTTTAGGAAAATTCCAGAATGTGGGCATCTTTCAATCAGTTATTCCTCGTCAGAGTCCTGCTGGTGAAGTGTCTCCTAACCTCTAAGGGCTCCAATTGTAGGGAAAAGGGAACAATAGGAGCACATAGCAGTCACAAGTGTGTTCAGTTCATGCTTCTCTGGCTCTGCCTGTAAATTTTCCCCCCATTTTTAGGAATTGTTACTCTAACTACATCAACTTCAGCTAAACACATGGTGCTTGGTGTTTCGAAGGTTGAGTGATTAGTAGTCTGTGTAGAGTATACTGGCAGTTAAAGACGAGTGTGTGCTGATAGCACGTTGCTGCACACACCACACAATGAACCACCTGGATTGGGACCCGAATGCAGCGCGTGACACCTCAGCACCACACTGGAACACTGTGACGTGTTTTACGATGGCTGGTGTGCCAATCCTGACAACCACCAACCCACAAGTTTTCCCTGTAATTTGGAGGACCTGCTTGCAGGGCTGGATGTAGATTAACGTCAAACCCAGGACGGAGTAATTGCAGGTTAAGGGCCTAACGGAGTAGAAGACATTGATAAAAAGTCAAAAATTACAGAAAATACGTTTTTGTGTTTATAGTAAAGTATAAATCAACCATAACACTTTTGAGCTTGTCTGCATAAAGTTCAAAAATCCAATTCAATGGCTTAAAGCAAATTTCCATTATAGAAATGTGCATAAATAACACAAAACTGTTGTTTTTTGTGGCTGACTTCATCGACCTCTTTTACATTTTCAGTATTTATGTGCCACCTACTGGTGAAACTGAGAGGAAATTCCTGCTTCCATGACTTTATAACAGCTGAAATTATTTTTAAAAATGGGTTGCGTTAAAATCATCATCAGTACGTTAAAGCATACGTTCTTAAACTATGGAATCCATTTTGGGTTGTGGGTTGACAGGTTCAGAGTTCTGATTCACCGTTGTATTCAATAGGAACGGGTGGTCCAGTCCTAGACACGTGTCGAAGAGAATTAAAGCAAACAGGATGCACCTGATCACAATTTGGAGCGCCACAGCAAAGGATCTTAATATTTGCCGGACTGAGAGATTTCAATTGTTGATTTTTCATAAGTTTACAAACCTTTCTGAAAAGGTATAGATTGATGGACAAAAATGGCAAATGTATCCGTTTAAACCAGTGGTCTCAAACTCTGGTCCTGCAGGGCCCCAAGTGGCTGCCGGTTTTCATTCTGACCCTTTTCTTAATTGGTGACCGCTTTAGCTGCTAATTAACTCCTTTTCCATTCATTTTAATTGACTTGTTGTTTAAGATTTGTTCCCTTGAATTTCTTCATCGTTCCTCTGAATTGCTTCATTTCTTTCCTTAAATGGCACCCAAACAGAAATGAAATGTGAAGTGAGTGAGCCAACAGAAGACCAACTAAGTCAGGGCCTCAAACTCCAACAAATTTCATTCCAACCAGATGCTTACTTAGGCTCTGATTCTCGTTGTTAATTAAACCCGTTCTTTAATTCCATGGCTTATTGCTGCTCTCATTAATAAAAATTCTTTACTATATTCTGTAAGTGCCTTGAGCATGGGAAAGGCACTATATAAAATGTATTATTATTATTATTATTATTAATAATAATAATAGGTTACATTTATTGAGCGCCTTTCACAAACCCAGGGTCGCTTTACATACAGAGAAAAAAAAAATTACACAGACGACAAAAGTTTGTAGAAAGTTTTCATTTGCGATTTAAAAGTGTAGAAACAAGAGACTGAGGAAGAGAGTTCCAGAGTTGAGGGGCTATAGCACTGAAGGACCTGCCTCCCAAGGTGGAGAGTCTGGTGTGTGGGAGCAGTAAGGAGATTACTGCTCGAGGACCTGAGAGAGCGACAAGGAGTGTAAGGAGCTAGGAGCTGAGGGAGGTAGAGGGGGGCAAAGGCAGCATCTTGAATTTAATCCTTGATGGAACCGGTAACCAGTGAAGCTGGGATAGAACAGGGGAGACGTGAGCAAAACGCTTTGTGTGGGTGAGGACTCTGGCTGCAGAGTTATGAATGTACTGTAGCTTCTGTATAGATTTTGCAGGGAGGCGAATGAAGAAGGAATTACAGTAATCAATACGAGACATTATGAAACAATGAACCAGAGTTTGAGCATCAGACAAGGACAGAAATGGACGGAGGTGGGCAATGTTACGGAGATAATAGAATGAAATTTTGGAAAGAGACCTAATGTGTAACTCAAAGTTAAGTGATGAATCAAACTAGACACCAAGATTTCTGACAACAGGAGCAGGTTTGACAAGTGTACCATCAACAGAAATAGAGAAATTGAATGCCTTAGAAAGTTGGGATTTTGGACCTACCAGTAACACTTCAGTTTTATTGGCATTAAGTTTGAGAAAGTTATTTTCCATCCATAGCTTAAGATCAGTGATGCATTCCGTAAGTGTGCTAGGAGGTGAATCTGTAGGGGAGTCTGTACTAAGATATAACTGTATATCATCTACATAACAGTGGAAGTTAAGGCCATGTCTGCGAATAATCTTACCCAAAGGAAGGATAGAAAGTAGAAAAAGTAATGGCCCAAGGACTGAACCCTGAGGGACACCACGCGACACAGGTGAGGTTGAGGATATATATCGGCCGAGTGTTACAAACTGTTGCCTATTAGAAAGATAAGATGTCAGCCATTGAAGGGCTAAGCCAGAGATGCCTACAGCAAAGAGACGTGACAGGAGGATTTCATGGTTAACAGTGTCAAATGCTGCACTTAAGTCGAGGAGGAGGAGAATATTAAGGGAACCGCAATCTGCAGACCGGAGAAGATCATTGACTACACGGAGAAGAGCTGTCTCAGTGCTGTGCTGTGTATGAAAGCCAGACTGAAAAGACTCATAGAGTGTATTATCTACAAGAAAAGCATGGAGTTGTGTAGCAACCACGCGTTCCATCACCTTAGCCAAAAAAGGGAGATTAGAGATAGGGAGGATAACTGGAGGGAGAAGGAGGATCCAGGTCAGGTTTTTTAAGGATTGGGGTAACTGCAGCAGTTTTGAGGGCAGTAGGGACAGAACCTGAACTGAAACATGCATTTACTAATGAGGCAGTAGGACTACTAATTATGGATGAGCATGTCTTAAGCAGAGAAGTGCATTGTGCAACGGCATAAATTTCCAAAATTATTCATTTTATCTTTTCTAAGAGCACTGCTGAAATGTTTTGTGGACCTGGGCAGATCAACATTCCCGGGACCAGCTTTCTTAATTTTCAAATATTATGTGATGGACACCAGTTGTTTTGGCTCATTTTCTATCTCATTATTGTTTGACTGCTAATTAAGGAAAAAGAAACAAGTAAGGGGTCTGACTCTTCAACAGCCAGTCAAATAAAATGAATTCAAAAGATGTTAATTAGCAGCAAAAACAGGCCACTAATTAAGAAAAGGGTTAGAATGAAACCTGCAGCCACTGCGGCCCTCCAAGACAGGAGTTTGAGACCACTGCTTTAAAATTACATCAACACAATAATGTGTGCAGAAAGTAGAAGGGGCCTGAATACTTTGTGAATTTATGCTAAATTTCCTCTTGGGACAAATCATAAAGTGTTATTTATCCATCTTTAGTAAAGTGCAAAATACCTCTCTACTGTAAGCCATCCACATGCATTACCACACACAGTCAGACAGTACAATTGTCTCCACATTTTTAAACTGGAGCCCAGGCAGGTTACGCTACTTGCTGAGAGTCCTACAGCCAGCCAGGGTGAGGACTGAACTGGCAGCTTTCTGGTTTGCAGTCGGATCCCAAAGAAAGAACGGGGTGACAAGCTTTCACATTAAATGTCTGTTATTACAATGTACTTCTACAGTTAATTACACAGTAGTCATCGTGTCATTGTCTGTGCAACTCAAGGAATCGTGTAGATAAAAACACAATCGGATATGAAATAGAATGCTGTGCTCTCCCTTAAGTTATACAGTTTCTCTATTGTAATAATACTTAGTTACACAACAGCTCAAGAAGCAAAATATTCACTTTATTTAAAAATTCCAAACCGTGATATCATTTAATGGGCGGCATGGTGGCGCAGTTGGGAGACCTGGGGACCTGGGTTCACTTCCCGGGTCCTTCCTGCGTGGAGTTTGCATGTTCTCCCCGTGTCTGCGTGGGTTTCCTCCCACAGTCCAAAGACATGCAGGTTAGGTGGATTGGCGATTCTAAATTGGCCCTAGTGTGTGCTTGGTGTGTGGGTGTGTTTGTGTGTGTCCTGCGGTGAGTTGGCACCCTTCCCGGGATTGGTTCCTGTCTTGTGCCCTGTGTTGGCTGGGATTGGCTCCAGCAGACCCCCATGACCCTGTGTTCGGATTCAGAGGGTTGGAAAATGGATGGCATTTAAGTCAAAACGATGCTTCCCTGTAATATAATATAATCACAGCACTGAAGAGTGGCAATGTGTTGCATGTCGGTAACGCACGCAAGTAACAATTGCACTGCACTCTATAAATTTGCTAGTACTACTACTGTACTTCAATGTAATAAGAAACTGGTGAACAACTGGCCAAAGGAGAGGTTTGCATGCACTTATTTACTTGAACACTAGAGGTCACTGTAACTAAACATTCAACCTAAAATGGCTTCTTTCGTGCCTTGAGTTTTTGTTTTTTTTTTTGAGGTGAAAAATTTGGTGTTTTCCAAAAAAAAAAAAAAGGAAAAAGTCTCTATAAATGTTTTGAAATAAAAATAACATTCATTTGTAAATCTAGTGGCCATGCACGTTTTCAAATTACAAGAAACAGTCATTGCTAAAGATGCCTGAATATCTTAAGCTGTGTTATTAGGACAGGGGTCCGTGTCAAAAAGGTCTGAGGAGTGATGTTGTAATGCTGGATCTTTGAACTTTCTTTTTCAGTTTAGACAAGAGGTGAGTTTTTGAGCACAATACAAACACACCACGACTTTAACAAAAGGGATAAAACAGTGGTAATGGCTCGCAGTGCAGGAGGGGGTCCAGATTTTTTTTTTGTTCTTTATTTCACCTTATACAATTTCTTGTATTATATTAGGAATTTATTAGTTTGTGCATACCCCTTGGGGTCAGAGCGCAGGGTCAGCCATTGTACAGCACCCCTGGAGCAATTACAGGTTAAGGGTCTTGCACAAGGGCCCAGCAGAGTAGGATCTCTTTTGGCAGTGATGGGGATTCGAACTGGCAACCTTCTGGATACCAGCACAGATCCTTAGCCTCAGAGCCACCACTCCACCCTTTTGAGACTTGTCTCCTGATCTGGTTGTGTGTGTCGGATTTGCCCACTCTCTCTCTCTCTCTCTCTCATTTGCGCTTCCAATTAGTCCCTCATTCCAAACACGTGTCAGATTACACGACATACAGTATGTGAAGTGGTCTTTCTATAATGCACAATGACAACTTACACCTTTCCAAACAAGAAAAACAGAATTATGACAGCATGCTAGGCTGTGTGTTACCCAAATAATGCAGCACAAATAAAACAAATGGCCAGAAAAGAAAACAACGCAGAACATTCCTGTAAACCCTTAAGTAAAAACACACTATCACTGTCACCCCCATTATGAAGAATTCCCCTGAAGTCTGAAGTGTTGCTGGGTGTCAAACCACATTGTTTTCGCTCCTCTGGGTTTGCATGCAGCTTCCAACAATTTGACATGGAGGGCGACAGCAGTTTGAGGCTACAGACTTCACGTATGGCTTTATCCATTGAATTTTCCCCAGATATTTATTAGACTTGTTTTCCATTTAAATAATTAAAAAAAAGAAGTAAAATGGAATGTGTACTTCATAGGACTTTCAGTGTAAAATATTGCAGACCAATATATATGTGGGATGAAATGGAGGCATTTTATCTTGATATATATATTTTTTTATATTTTTTTATTATTTTTTTTATATATTTTATATATTATTATATATTAATTATATATAATTAATATAATTAAATTATATTTATTTATATTTATTAATTATATATATTTAATTATATTAATAATTAAATATAATTATATATTTTTTTATATATTTTTTATATTTTTTTTATTCCAAATACTGCTAAATCTGTGGCACAAATAGGCATAAAAAACTCAATCATTATTTCTGTTGAGCAGAATCTACTGGAGTGATTGTGCTCAGAATCAACAGGCTATGAGCGTTTTTGCAAGCATTCAAAATGAGTGATTCACATTTCAGTTGTTTTTTTCCACAGACTCACACCCGACACGCTGGCAGACGCTACTTCAAAAAGGTCACAGAGAAAATCAAAGACAAAGTTGGGCACAGTCACAGTCCTGGAGACTTCAGTCAAGTAGCCACCCACTCCCCCCTGGGCAATCCTTAGTAGAATCTTTGCTGGGCCATTGATTCTGAGGACAGTATTTTTCCATCTAATGATGCCAAGGCTCGCAGTGTCTTAAGAGAACAGCTTGGCAGTAAAGCACTGGCACCAAGTGCAACAACAAAACACTGAGAGAGAAACAGAATTGAGGAGGGTTAGTGACGGATTATAATATTACTTATGTTTTTTGTACAGATTACTAACAAACAAAGATTCATTATGCATGGCTAATCAGCAGCTCTAGTCAGGGTATGCTAGACTAGTGAGTTTTCACTTGAAAATCTGGGACTGAAGGGTTATCTTTTTATATAAACAGATAAATCATTCCTAAGATTCAGGGACCTTTAATTAAAAGCTGTTATATTACAGCTAGGGTTCCTCCACTGGCTGGGTCTCAAAGTCTTATTTTATGTGTTTTTTTAAATTTTTATTTTGAGTTGTTGAGGTATGTTAATGTTACTTTGTTTATTGTCTGCTTTGGTTTCTGTGTTGCAAGTGTTTCACTTAAGGCAGCGTTTCTCAACCTTTAAGTATTTGCGACCCGAGTTTTCATAACAGTTTTAATCTCGCCCCCCCTAACTTTTTTTGAAACCCTAATAAAATTTATTCCTATATTTTTTGCTGCTGATACACCGCTACAAGTTTAAAATTTCCCTACCAATAGTGAAATTACGCCACATATGGCAACATTCGCGCCCCCTTTTTTGTTACTTCACGCCCCACAGTTTGAGAACCACTGCCTTAAGGGGCAGGACCACCTGGCAGTCACTGCCAAGAACTGCCCTCCACCCTATAATTCATGGCCTGGAACCCCTGCAGATTTTATTTTTTCTCCAGCCGTCTGGAGTTTTTTTTGTTTTTTTCTGTCCTCCCTGGCCATCGGACCTTACTTTTATTCTATGTTAACTAGTGTTCTCTTATTTTAATTCTTATTTTATATATATATATATATATATATATATATATACTTTCTTCATCATGTAAAGCACTTTGAGCTACATTATTTGTATGAAAATGTGCTATACAGTAATCCCTCCTCCATCGCGGGGTTTGCATTCCAGACCCCCCGCGAAAGGTGAAAATCCGCGAAGTAGGATTTTTATATTGTCATGCTTGGGTCACAGATTTGCACAGAAACACAGGAGGTTGTAGAGAGACAGGAACTTTATTCAAACACTGCAAACAAACATTTGTATCTTTTTCAAAAGTTTAAAGAGATGACAGTTCCGTCTCACAATTAAAAGAATGCAAACATATCTTCCTCTTCAAAGGAGTGCGAGTCAGAGAGAGGGAGAAAAAAAAGCAAACAGTCAAAAATCAATAGGGCTGTTTGGCTTTTAAGTATGCGAAGCACCGCCGGACAAAGCAGCTGCAAGGAAGGGAGCAAGCATTTTTCAGCATTTTTTAGAGGAGCGTCCGTATCCTCTAGGCCAGTGTGCGAACAGCCCCTCTGCTCACACCCCCTCCGTCAGGAGGAGAGAATGTCAGAGCGAGTGACAGAGAGAGAGAAAAACAAACAATCAAAAATCAATACGTGCTGTTTGATCTTTTAAGTATGCGAAGCACCATGCGGGAAGCATATCGCTTGACAAAACAGCCACATGTAAGCCCAGCAAAGAAGGGAGCACTGCGAAGGTAATCTTTCAGCGTTTTTTGAGGAGCGGCCGTGTCCTCTAGGGGTGCGAACAGCCCCCATGCTCACAATATATTT
Organism: Erpetoichthys calabaricus; assembly: GCF_900747795.2. Taxonomy (NCBI): domain Eukaryota; kingdom Metazoa; phylum Chordata; class Cladistia; order Polypteriformes; family Polypteridae; genus Erpetoichthys; species Erpetoichthys calabaricus. The sequence continues at coordinate 147,308,398 of NC_041403.2, forward strand.
GAGTTTTATTTAATACATAATACGCACTGTGGTTGGGTCGCTTCTCAGCCATCTGCCAATAGCGTCCCTTGTATAAAATCAACTGGGCAAACCAACTGAGGAAGCATGTACCAGAAATTAAAAGACCCATTGTCCGCAGAAATCCGCGAACCAGCAAAATACTGCGATATATATTTAAATATGCTTACATATAAAATCCGCGATAGAGTGAAGCCGCAAAAGTCGAAGCGCGATATAGCGAGGGATTACTGTATAAATAAATAAATGTTGCTGTTATAAATCCAGAGAGTCTTCCAGAGTTCTTGGTGATTCATTTCAAATGCGCTGGGGAGTTAGCAAGTATTACTTGTGTTTTTGCTAAGCTTTGTTATTTTGAGTCATTGGATTATTGGACTATTTTGTTATGTCTTTTGACTTTGCCATTGGATTGTGTATTGAGACTTCTTGTCTTGGATTGCTCTTTCTGACAGTGTGCTGTACAGATCTTCATATTGTTTACAAAGCATTTTTGTCAAAATACATCTTTTATTTTATAAAGAAAAAAATAATAAAAAAAACAAAAAGGTCAAACTGTGTTGAGTTTGGTCTAAAATGTGTAAATCCTTTAAAAACTTAAAAGTTGAATTTTAAGATTATCAGTTTTTCTGAGTATATACAGTCATATGAAAATGTTTGGGAACCCCTCTCAGCCTGCGTAATAATTGACTCTTCTTTCAACAAAAAAAAAATAAAGTGGTATGTCTTTCATTTCCTAGGAACATCTGAGTACTGTGGTGTTTTCCGAACAAAGATTTTTAGTGAAACAGTATTTAGCTGTTTGAAATTAAATCAAATGTGAAAAACTGGCTGTGCAAAAATGTGGGTCCCCTTGTAATTTTGCTGATTTGAATGCCTGTCACTGCTCAATGCTGATTACTTGTAACACCAAATTGGTTGGATGAGCTCGTTAAGCCTTGAACTTCATAGACAGGTGTGTCCAATCATGAGATATAAAGGTATTTAAGGTGGTCAATTGCAAGTTGTGCTTCCCTTTGACTCTCCTCTGAAGAGTGACAGCATGGGATCCTCAAAGCAACTCTCAAAAGATCTGAAAACAAAGATTGTTCAGTCTCCTGGTTTAGGGGAAGGCTACAAAAAGCTATCTCAGAGGTTTAAACGGTCAGTTTCAACTGTAAGGAATGGAATCAGGAAATGGAAGGCCACAGGCACAGTTGCTGTTAAACCCAGCAGGTCTGGCAGGCCAAGAAAAATACAGGAGCGGCATATGTGCAGGATTGTGAGAATGGTTACAGACAACTCACAGATCACCTCCAAAGACCTGCAAGAACATCTTGCTGCAGATGGTGTATCTGTACATTGTTCTACATTTCAGCGCAATTTGCGCAACATCTGTATGGCAGGGTGATGAGGAAGAAGCCCTTTCTGCACTCATGCCACAAACAGAGTCGCTTGTTGTATGCAAATCCTCATTTAGACAAGCCAGATTCTTTTTGGAACAAAGTGCTTTGGACTGATGAGACAGAAATTGAGTTATTTGGTCATAACAAAAAGCGCTTTGCATGGCGGAAGAAGAACACCGCATTCCAAGAAAAACACCTGCTACCTACTGTCAAATTTGGTGGAGGTTCCATCATGCTGTGGGGCTGTGTGGCTAGTTCAGGGACTGGGGCCCTTGTTAATGTCGAGGGTCGGATGAATTCAACCCAAAATTAACAAATTCTTCAGGATAATGTTCAGTCATCAGTCACAAAGTTGAAGTTACGCAGGGGTTGGATATTCCAACAAGACAATGACCCAAAACACAGTTCGAAATCTACAAAGGCATTCATGCAGAGGGAGAAGTACAATGTTCTGGAATGGCCGTCACATATCCCCTGACTTGAATATCATTGAAAATCTATGGGATGATCTGAAGCAGGCTGTCCATACTCAGCAGCCATTAAATTGAACTGAACTGGAGAGATTTTGTATGGAAGAATGGTCAAAAATACCTCCATCCAGAATCCAGACACTCATCAAAGGCTATAGGAGGCGTCTAGAGGCTGTTAGATTTGTAAAAGGAGGCTCAACTAAGTATTGATGGAATATTTCTGTTGGGGTGCCCAAATTTATGCACCTGTCTAATTTTGTTATGATGCATATTTTCTGTTAATCCAATAAACTTAATGTCACTGCTGAAATACTACTGTTTCCATAAGGCATGTCATCTATTAAAAGGAAGTTGCTACTTTGAAAGCTCAGATAAATAAAAATCCAAAGAATTAAGAGTGGTTCCCAAACATTTTCATATGACTGTACTTATTGTATTCCAGCCACCGTACCCGGAGTTGCCCAGATATATTTGTATAATGGGTTAAGGTAAGAAAACAAATTGTCAAGCTTGGGTCACAGAGTTGCACGGGAGACTGGAGAAGGGGTCAGATTTCCAAGGTACAAAATCTTTATTGTTGAACTGGCAGGTAAAAACACAAAACTTCATTCAGAAGGGGTTTGTCAACAGCAGAAAAGCACAAAGGTTGCAGCTGTCAAACGTGGTGGTCTAGCTCCCCTCTCCAGGTTAAAAGACCACAAAGTCCTCCTCATCAAGTGGGCTCAATAGCTTGGAAGCAGCGACTGGAGCAGAAACAATCCGAGGGAGAGAGGATAGGACAGTGAGGCGTTAGGTTGGCTGGGGCTCGGCCTTTTAAAAAAATTCTAAACCTTGTGTGATTTCAGCTGATCTCGCAAAGTGGACGGATAAAAGTGTGTTTGTTTCTCTTTGAAATTCTGTTTAAGAGGGAGTTTCTGAAGGGCAGCTGTGTTTCTTTGCCATAGGTTTACTGTTTAACAGAGAGACAGCTCGCAGTTAAGAGCATAAGAGCATAAGAGCATGCAGCTAGCAGCGCTGTGTGGGAGGAAAAATAGAGCAGGGGAACTACTGAACTTCAAGTGAGTGACGGTCAAAGACATTATGGGGACAGCTAACCAGTGGCGACACCACTCACAATATATTTGTGTTTTTAAAATGTTGCTCCTTTTGTCATTGCTGGCTGAAATGCCAGTGTTACATTCATCATCTCCATTACCTCACCATTAATTTCTCTGCCTTCATCAGTTGAGAATTTGTTCTTTTTTTATATTATTGGATACCATAATTGCTGTAACTCCTTATTAGATTGGATCCATGAATGCTACTTCTTTGTATTTCATTTTACTCTCGTTTTGTCAATAGACGTTTAATCCCAGATTAATAAACTTATTGAATAATTGAATCATTAATTGCATGTAAGTGGGCAAAACTACCAGCTTTTGTGTTGTTCCTTTAATTGAACCCCTACTCATCATGAAACTTTCAAAACTTCATTAATTTCACATGTTAAGTTGGGTTAACTGTAACATATATACAAAATTTTGTGACTATTCTCTCCGTAGCACCAAAAAGCCCTTTATGTCTGGTCATTATTCAGGGATTGGATGTAGAGGTGGTTTATTCCTACAAGTACTTTGGGGTCTACCTTAATGACAGGTTGGACTAGTCTTGGAACACATAGGAACTATATAAGAAAGGACCAAATGGGCCATTTTTCCTTAGGAGACTGTGTTCATTTAATGTGGCAAGTGATATCCTTCACATCTTCTATAACTCTGTGTTAATCAGTGGGATTTTCTATGCTGTGTTGTGCTGGGCTGGTAACATCACTTCAAGAGAGGCCCACTGAATCAACAAACTAATTAAAAGGGCAGGCTTAGTTTTAAGACACACTCTCTGCCCCTCTGGAGGTCGTAGTGAAGGAGAAAATTTAAAGAAAACCGAGCGCCATTATGAACAATGCTGCATATCTTCTCTCTGACACACAAACAGTGGGGACTTTCAGCCAACAAATTATTCAGCATGTCAAGAAAAGCTATGGGGCTCCTTTATACTGTAAGCATTAGTTCATGTTAGGGAGTTTTTAATAAAGTTTATTAATTTATGTAAAAGAGGCTGGAGGAGCAATTAATGAGGGAAGGTAAAGAAGGCAAGAGAAGTGTTCTGCTACGCTACCAAGGTCACTGGAAAGCCAAGAAGAACCAAAGCCGGATTCTGCTAAAGTGAGAATAGTGGACTCCCTTCACCTGCTCTTGCAGCACTGCATCCAGAACATACAGAAATATGTCTGCATAATGCACTGGGACCGGGACAGAAAAGTCAGAACTTTTCTTTCTTTTGAATTTTCTTGCTTTACAGTCATTATAGTGTGTTCAGACCAAAGTGTGGGTGTGTATTTAATTATTTACTTACTTATCTACCCATATAGGTATTTAAAGAGCTTCTGTAAAAACCAAATTTCCCCCTTGTGGACAAATAAAGTTCTATCTATCTATCTTGGAGTAATGTTTGTTTGTTGTGTTGTTGGCCCGCTCATTACCACTCTCCTTAGACTCCTTGATGATATTTAAAATTCCATGAACAATAAGGTAAATGTAAGTTTTAAAAGGCCTTAAAGTCTATATTTTAAGTTGTAGCAACTGTAATATACCTACAAAATTTCAGAAACATCGACTTAGCCGTTTTCAGCTTATTTGCTTCTCCATTACAGCCAGCCTTCCTGGTGACATTTTGGAACCGCACTGGAGCCTGGATTTGAAATTCTCCTCTGTACTTGACAACTTTTACACCTATTTCTAACCTCCCTTTATTAAGTAAAATTATCGAAAGAACAGTTTTTCTGCAGTTAAATGACTAAGGGTTAGGGTTAGAACAAACATAATTGGTTCTAGAACCTTGTTTGTTAAAGCATCTGCTTGTTTAAGCATACATTGAAATACATATATTTAGGAGTAATCTGTTCCAGGCCCTTGTTTACCAGAGCAAAGTTACCATCCAACACAACCATTTAAACAGGAAGAATAAAATACAAAATGAAAATATACCTGAGCCTGTGCTCTGACCTCCAAAAGTCACACTGACAAGACAATTTCCCCTCAGGGATTAATAAAGTATTTCAAATCAAACATGTCAAACTTGTTTTTCATTAATTCACACTTATTGAAGAGTTTCCATCTGTTCCATGATATGATAACATGAACTGCTTAACTTAGAGTTTCTCTTTGCGACCTGAGCACTTTTAATTTCTTCCTTTTTTTTTTTTTTTACACTGATTGTTGATTTAACAATACCACATTCAGCACTTATATCTCTTAGACACATTTTCCTGTTTCTCAATTGGGTATTATTTATTTCTTAAAGCTTAAGTAAATTAGCTTTCTCACTCTATTTTGACAGATTATGGCTAAAATTATTAACAATTATTTTAAAATTATTGTTATTCATTTAAAAAAAGCCTAAAAACCCACTTTTTTAATTTGACTTTTTCATAGCTACATTTTAGTTCTACTTATAATAAACTACATATGCATTGAATTACCATATTCTTTAATGAATTTTCAATCATTGTTATTCTCTACATTTCTCTGCTTTTTTTCTTTTTTTTTTTTTGTGGCCATATTATACACCATCTGATCAAAGATCTGTGCAGCCATCTGTGATGTTTGAATGAAAGCAGATATTCCAACTATCCCTGAGATGCAAATCCCCTAAAGTGAAGCCTAAAACTCAATAAAGAACTACTTAGGAATATTTATGTTTGGTAGAAAGCCTAGTGGGGTCTGATTAGCCTTTTGGCCTTGGAATCCTGTCAGATTTTGTTCTATTCTCCGTCTAATCCAGAGTTTTTTTTTTTTTTTTTATCCTCCTTGGCCATCTCTTTTTATTATCAGAGTCATCTTTATTGATTCTACATATATATATATATATATATATATATATATATATATATATCCACACAATTCAGGTTGGGACTATGAATGCAATGACCGGACCTACTGTTACAGGCTGTACAGTACCACACGGCATGGCGCAGCGTAAAGGGGCTTCGTCTCTGACGCTGACGTCCGAGGTTTGATCCCCGAGAGGGAAGCAGTAGAGTGTGTACGCCTGATGAGCCCAAAATGAGGGGCGAAACACGTGTCGCATACTTTTTGCATTATTTGATAGTAAACTATGCAACATACCATGATCTGCTTCTCACAACTGAAGAGGGCACCGTGGCAGATGTTTGCTGAATAGCAGACCAACCACCAGCCATGATTCTTTTCAAAGGTAAAGTGCAGGTTAATTTGTTTTATGTATTTTTACTTTATATTTTGTATTAATCATTTTTATATGAATAGTTTTGAGTTGTGGAATGAATCATTTGAGTTTCCATTATTTCTTATGGGGAAATTCGCTTTGATATACGAGCACGTTTCCGGAACGAATTATGCTCACAAACCGAGGTTCCACTGTATACTGTATATTATGTGTGTATTACTTATTTAAAGAATGTTATTTATTCAATATTTTTCCTATCTAATTTTAATTTGTTTTTTCTTTGCTTGTACTTCTTTTACGTCTTGTAAAGAACTTTAAGCTACATCCTCTCTATAGAAATGTGCTATAAGAAATGTTGTTGTTGTTGAAGTTGGTTCAGCTTTATTATACATGAAAAACTTCATTAGGATCAACTCAGCCATTTTAGAATAATGCAGAATTTTTAGTATCCCTCCCCAATAACAGTTTTGCAATAATTGAAGCTGGAACAATGGCAACTACATGCAAAATTTCATGAAAATTGGTTGAGCCATTTTTGCGTGCCTGGCAAACAGACAAACAAACAGACAAGGTGTGAACTGAGGGTTGAAATGAGGCCTTTAGTGTGTACAACAGAAATGATAACATCAAACAAAGCCAAAAAATCCAAAAGATCGCCAGGGGGTATTAGAAGTTTACTTACTGTATATAGTGTAAGAAGACGCTATATAGCGCCCAACCCGACACAGATTGGACACGGGAGGCACGTGTAAAATAAAACAAATACTTTTATTTTCTTCGTCTGTGGGCTACGCCTTCCTCATACCCACAGACACAACACAGTTCCAAATAAGGTACACCATTAATCAATCGCATTTTCTCTTCTTTGGCACCACCACCACTCTTCCCCAACAACCTTGTCCTCCTCCACCTGACTCTTGCCGCTGAGTGGTGTTCACTGGCCCCTTTTATAGTCCACCCGGAAGTGCTCCAGGTGCTTGATCACAGAGTTCCGGCTGCACTTCCGGGTGTGATGAATCTGCTACACTGGAGGTAAACGTATAAAATAAACCAAATATTTATTTTTCTTCACCTGTGGGGCACATCTTCTCTCCAAAGGCACAACACAATCCCAAACAGCAACACAAATATAACACACTCCTCTCTGGTACCACCACTCCTCCCGTCAAGCTTTGTCCTCCTCCTACTGACTCTGGCTCCTCAGATGTGGTCGCTGGCTCCTTTTATAGTCCACCCGGAAGTGCTCCAGGTGCTTGATCGCTGAGTTCTGGCTGCACTTCTGGGTGTGACAAATACGCTGCCCACATGGGCTCAGGAGTCCCAAACACAGCACCCCCTGGCGGTGCCTGCAGGACCCAAAAGGGCTGCACCCAACTCCAATTCCCAGGGAACCCTGTGGGAAACCAAGGCACTGCTCCACCCCAGGGGGGGCAGTCATCTAGCGTCCAGGGAGAGGTATTGCAGTGTCCAGGGCTGCTCCCCCTGAATATAGTGTGCAGGGGCGTCCCAGCTGAGCATGGACGCCAGCCGCCTGCCACAATAGATACTGTATAGGAGCAAAAAAAGTAGTAGACCCAAAATAAATAAATCCAACAGGGTCACAAAAAAATAAAATAAAAAATAATAAAAAAAAATTTATTGGACCAGTACAACCTGATATATAAATAATTGTCATCATTTGCACAGTCAGTTCATATTCATATGTTTTGCAGTGATTTTAATGCGTCAGGAGTTATTTTCCTCCTTACTTGGGTCAAATGCATCAGCCAGGGCGCTGTGATCTCCTGAAGCTGATGGCCTTCTAATCTTTGCTTCTGATGATAAAGATCGAATGTTGGAGAATCTTATGTTTTTTTCCTCATTCTGAAAATGATCTGTATGTAATGAGAAAAATAACGTGATACGTATGTCCTTCTATGGAGGTCATTCATTTCACCTGAAGTAGAGTTAAATTATTCTTTATTATAATTGAAAATACATAGGGTCCCTAGCACAGATCCTGAACAAGCACATTAAATAGCTTCGCCGAAGCCACCTGCGGTGTTTTTTTCAGCCACCTACTAAACACCTACTCAGTTCCACAAATATCAAATGGTGAAATAGCTGCTGAAAAAACACACAGACTGTTTTTTTTTTCTTTTTTGAAGTATGGCTCCCTTCTGTTCAGCAGACAGAAATCATCTGATTTCTAAGCGAATCTCACTAATGAGGTCTCAGACAGATGGTAGGGAGCGGGGTGCCAGTCATGAAACAGTGGGCTGAAAGGACCTTGTAATCTTATTCGATAAGAAGTTAGAATGGACAGTCTATACCAGGGGTAGGCAATGTCGGTCCTGGTGAGCCGCAGTATGTGCAGGTTTTTGTTCCAACCCAGTTCCTTAACGAGAACTCAATTATTGCTGATGAAGCACATATTGCTTAAGTGACATTTTAATGCTTCATTTTAGTGGTCTCGCTTGTTAAGGTTCTCCAACCTTAATTGCTTATTTCAATCTTAAACTGCTGCATTCAGTGTTTTAATTGCTCCTTATTAGCAATAAGATGTAAAAGACAAAGCAGCCAGCAGTTCTCCAGCTAGCTTTTTTCCAATTACATCTGTGTGTGTTCATCATGCACGGTTTGATTTAATAAAACACTTAATAGAAAAATGTGACAGACTGAAAATGATCTGTTTTAGGCTTCAAATCATTTGGATGATATCCTTGGAAAGGAAAAAAATCTACGATATAAAATCCTTACATTGCACAGACTAACAAGCCATAAAATTAAATAAGGTCTGAGATTGGCAATGATTGGTTTCTAATTAAGCAATTGGGTTGAATGAAAACCTGTAGCCACTGCGGCTCACCAGGACCGACATTGCCTACCCCTGTTTTACATCTTATTGCTAATAAGGAGCAATTAAAACACTGAATGCAGCAGTTTAAGATTGAAATAAGCAATTAAGGTTGGAGAACCTTAACAAGTGAGACCACTAAAATGAAGCATTAAAATGTCACTTAAGCAATATGTGCTTCATCAGCAATAATTGAGTTCTCGTTAAGGAACTGGGTTGGAACAAAAACCTGCACATACTGTGGCACTCCAGGACCGACGTTGCCTACCCCTGGTCTATACCATGGAAGTGTCTGAACAAAGTGCTTCTGGAGCCCTTTAGGTGTAAGCCTCCAAGCTAGCCATGGGCCGACCAGTCAAAACAGATAGGGGGCTTCACTGAAAGAGCTATCAAACTCCGTTAAAGGTAATACTGAAACCAAATTGGCTTCTGCATCTACTGGACTTCTGACTATTGGGATGTAGTGGCCACTGGAAGGATTAACTGTATACCTGATCCCTAAGAGTGGAACTTTTAAAAGGGTAGAGGTCTACAATTATATATTTTTATTGTGCTTTTGACTGACACTTGTATCCAAAGCAACTTAGAATATCAACATTCATTAAAACTGTAGTCGTTTTTAACAGCTGCAGTGGAGACATCTTAAGTGACTTGCTAAGTGTCACACAGTAAGTTAGAAATGGGAACTGAACTGAGAACACTGCGGTTTGAGACCTTATACCAGGGGTGTCAAACTCCAGGCCTGGAGGGCCGCAGTGGCTGCAGGTTTTCATTCTAACCCTTTTCCTAATCATAAGCCAGTTTTCACTACTAATTAAAATAATTTTTCCCTTTATTATAATAGCCCTGTTTTTAAGGATTCAGTGGTCTTCTTCATTAAATGAGACGTGAAACGAGCCGACAGATAAGCAGCTAAATTGGGGCTTCAAACTCCAACCAATTTCACTCCAATCACTTTCTTAATTAGAAGCCGCTTCTTGCTGTTAATTAAATTCGTTATTTAATTCAATGGCCTGTTGCTGATCTCATTCTGCCACAGCAGACATTTCCAAAACTGTTGATTTTCTGTTTTTTTCTAAGGACATCGTCAAAATGTTTTGGTGACTTGAGAGATCACCCTTACTGAGACCTTTCTTTATTTTCAGATATTGTGTGATGGGCACAGATGAGCTGGTCATGTGGTGGCTCGTTTTGTGCCTCACTATTATTTGGCTGCTAATTAAGGAAAAAGAAACAACGGGGCCTGAGTCAAGTTAATTAAAAATAAAGGCAAAAGAACTTAATTGGCAGCAAAAACTGGTCACTAATTAAGAAGATGGTTAGAATGAAAGCCTGCTGTCACTGCAGCCCTCCAGGACCGGAGTTCGACACTCGTGCCTTATACCTTAGCCACTACATCAGCATATAGCCACCTATAATTATCATTCTTTACTACTTCAGCACTCTGTGGTTTAAAACACATTTCATTTATTTAAGTAAAAACATAGTTATAATACTTACCAATGTAAGGCAAACAGACAGGACCAGTTTAACCACACTAACAAGTGTGAAACCTGTAGCCAAGACACCAAAAGACAGTTCTATCTGCTGGTCTTGACAATGAGCTGAAGAATTGACAGTCAAGTTCAATGTCACCAGAGATGTCTGGCTGTAGAGGGCTGGCGAAGGAGAGGACCACATCAATGGAACTGTGCAGTCTGTACAGAGAGAAGAAAAACAGAAGTCAGTGCCAAATCTGGTAACTAAGTGAGTATGATATTATGAGGAGCTGAAAGATATGAAACATTTTCGTTGTAGTTAAAAACAAATAGTACATCTTCCAGTAATGATTTAGAAAGTTTGAAATATACTCATTGCTATAAGCAAGGTCTGTTTCACATTGCTAAAGCTAAGAAAAGAGCAAATAAATAAATTAAATGATCAAAGCACAGCAGAGAGGGAGAGGGAAGGAGGGGGAGACAGACAGACAGACTGCCACTGTGGTGGAGGCTTTCTTGTGATTAGTAGCTACACTGGTCATTGGGCTGATGGAGCTCTTCTTTAGTGTAACGGCAGAGAAGACTAATGTGCAATCCAGTGGCTTGAGTTGAAGCCCTGCTACACCTGTCTTAAGAACAGTGTGTGTGGAATGGATAGGGCCAAACATTGAGCTCGAGCTCATTGCCAGGACTGAATTTCTGAGCAGAAACAATAAATCATTCCGAACATACACATTGTGATAGAGGACACGGGCTAACAGGCATCCAGGCCAGGTAAGGAACCAGGCCTGATGGGAGATAACTTTTTTTTTTCAATTTAAAGAGGTTCTGCCTGTCCAGGAAGTACTTCCTGGATATAAGGTTGGGGTACTAGAAGTACTCCCAGGTCTGGAATAAAAGAAGCCACTCCACCTCACCCAGGTCCATACATACACACTGTCACACACGTGCGCATGGGAGGCAGCTAAAGGGCTTGAGTGACGGCAGTTCTGAAGCATGCCGGGATGTGGCAGAGTGCACTGACTCTTTTTCTCTCTTGCCTGCAGACCATTCCCGGGAGATTCCACCTGGCTCTCTTGACATCATTTCCGGGACCGAGCCAATGGAAGGAGACCTTACTGGCTCCGGCCCCTCTGACGTCACGTCCGGGCTCGAACCAATGGATAAAGAACATGAGCCTGATCCTTATGACCTCACTTCCTGTTTTCCCCTTTAAAACCCTGCCCTTTTTCCTAATTCCTCAGTCTTGTTCTGGACTCAATTGTATGCACATCAGTGCTGTTATTTGATAAGAAAACGACTTTGCAGCCAGGATACCAGATTATACGGGTGGCTGCCCCAAACCTTTATCTGTGTATGTCTCGTTCTTGTGACAACACAAACACATAAACCAAGGGAGCATTCTACAGGCTCTGTACAAGTAAAACCTGGGGAGACACGAGTGGTGTGACAAACAGGCAAAATTCCATTACAACGAACTGCCAGGGAGCTAAAAAATATTTTGTTGTAATGAAAATTTCATAGTAATGAGATTCTGTATTTGTCACTATAGTGCTTTCTTTCACTTGCGTCCAGGTGTTTGCAATCATTTCAATAGCTTCTTTCACGTTAATTTTAATCTTATGCTTATTAGTTACGCTGACGAAAATTTTTCTCAGCATTTCCTTGCAATAATACACTTTCAGAGTGCAAATGATGCCTCAATCCAATGGCTGAACCATTGCTGTGCAATTGGGTGCAATTCAAAGCAAACATTATCGAAATGTGGAAGCATGTTGTGGGCAGCACAATTATCAGTCAGAGGCCAAATCATCCGTTTCTTCTTCTTCATACTGTGAGGTTTCTGAACTCTTTTGGGATCCTCCCTATCCCCCACCCAACGGGAACGACAGATGCAGTGCATCCCGAAGCGCAATTGCCGTGTCTTTGGAAGATTGTTTGTCTGTTGCCAGGGCAGGGCAACAGCAGGCTCACAGCGCAGAAGTGAAGTGCAAATCCTAAAAGATCGGGGTCGTGCTATAAGTCCCTGTCTTGCACCCCAAAACACGAGGCGTAGTCTCAGTAATTTAGCAAAACCAGCTTTATTCAGCTTGAAACAGGAACAGCAGATCTGCCCCTCTCCTATACACAGACACAGTAGTCAAGCAGGGTTGTGGCCAGGTTAGTGACCAAGTAATACTGTTCTCTGCATTTACATTGTTCCTTGCATCACCCATCGAGATCTTTTCTGTTTGCTTCAGTGCCGAGCCGCATCAGAGCTGTGAGCCTGCCGTTGCTCTGGCAATGGATAAACAGTCTTCCTCAGACACGGTGATCGCACTTTGGAACACTGTTCTGCGTGTTGTCCAGTTCGGGGAAGTCCCAAGAGAGTTTAAGAACCTCACATTTTCTTGAATGAGTGCCGCATTAATAGGAATGTTTCTTGAACGTGCATCACTGAACTCGATGTCTTCAAATGCAGCAGTTCGCATAAGCTTGCAACCCGAGGTTTTTCTTCTTTCAAGAAAGTTGACAGTGTCGATGGCGAAATTCTGAATTCACTGGCAACGTCTTTTTTCTTTTTGCCACACGAGAGAACTACTTAACGAATTTAGATCTGTTTTTTTCTATAATTTGCTTGAATATTCAGGTTGATTTTGTGACATTGCGCTAAGTATCATAGCTTGCTTGCAGTACCGATTTATTTGCACGAATCCGAGAGAGACGCAGAGGGCCAAGCGGGGCCCTCATCACTCACACACCAGCCTCGGGGAGTATCTTACATCTGCTTAGCTAGCGAACGAATGAGAGAACTACTTAATGGATTTAAATCAGACTTTTTTCTAGTATTTGCTTGAACATTCCGGTTGATTTTAAGACTTCTCTCATCGTGCTAAGAATCATAGTTCACTTGCAGGAGAGATATTTGCTCTAATCTGAGACAGAGGCTGCAGGCTGAGGGGAGGGGGAAAAGCATGACATAGGAGTGGGGAGCCAGGCAGGGCCCTCCTCGCTGTCTTGTTTCACTTCTTACAGTGCATCCGGAAAATACTCACAGCGCATCACTTTTTCCACATTTTGTTATGTTACAGCCATATTCCAAAATGGATTAAATTCATTTTTTTCCTCAGAATTCTACACACAACACCCCATAATGACAACGTGAAAAAAGTTTACTTGAGATTTTTTCAAATTCATTAAAAATAAAAAAATTGAGAAAGCACATGTACATAAGTATTTACAGCCTTTGCCATGAAGCTCAAAATTGAGCTCAGATGCCTCCTGTTTCCCCTGATCATCCTTGAGATGTTTCTGCAGCATAATTGGAGTCCACCTGTGGTAAATTCAGTTGACTGGACATGATTTGGAAAGGCACACACCTGTCTATATAAGGTCCCACAGTTGACAGTTCATGTCAGAGCACAAACCAAGCATGAAGTCAAAGGAATTGTCTGTAGACCTCCGAGACAGGATTGTCTCGAGGCACAAACCTGGGAAAGGTTACAGAAACATTTCTGCTGCTTTGAAGGTCCCAATGAGCACAGTGGCCTCCATCATCCGTAAGTGGAAGAAGTTCGAAACCACCAGGACTCTTCCTAGAGCTGGCCGGCCATCTAAACTGAGCGATCGGGGGAGAAGGGGCTTAGTCAGGGAGGTGACCGAGAACCCGATGGTCACACTGTCAGAGCTCCAGAGGTCCTCTGTGGAGAGAGGAGAACCTTCCAGAAGGACAACCATCTCTGCAGCAATCCACCAATCAGGCCTGTATGGTAGAATGGCCAGACGGAAGCCACTCCTTAGTAAAAGGCACATGGCAGCCCGCCTGGAGTTTGCCAAAAGGCACCTGAAGGACTCTCAGACCATGAGAAAGAAAATTCTCTGGTCTGATGAGACAAAGATTGAACTCTTTGGTGTGAATGCCAGGCGTCATGTTTGGAGGAAACCTGGCACCATCCTTACAGTGAAACATGGTGGTGGCAGCATCATGCTGTGGGGATGTTTTTCAGCGGCAGGGACTGGGAGACTAGTCAGGATAAAGGGAAAGATGACTGCAGCAATGTACAGAGACATCCTGGATGAAAACCTGCTCCAGAGCGCTATTGACCTCAGACTGGGGCGACGGTTCATCTTTCAGCAGGACAACGACCCTAAGCACACAGCCAAGATATCAAAGGAGTGGCTTAAGGACAACTCTGTGAATGTCCCTGAGTGGCCCAGCCAGAGCCCAGACTTGAATCCGATTGAACATCTCTGGAGAGATCTTAAAATGGCTGTGCACAGACGCTTCCCATCCAACCTGATGGAGCTTGAGAGGTGCTGCATAGAGGAATGGGCGAAACTGGCCAAGGATAGGTGTGCCAAGCTTGTGGCATCATATTCAACAAGACCTGAGGCTGTAATTGCTGCCAAAGGTGCATCGACAAAGTATTGAGCAAAGACTGTGAATACTTATGTACATCAGATTTCTCAGTTTTTTTATTTTTAATAAATTTGCAAAAACCTCAAGTAAACTTTTTTCACGTTGTCATTATGGGGTGTTGTGTGTAGAATTCTGGGGAAAAAAATGAATTTAATCCATTTTGGAATAAGGCTGTAACATAACAAAATGTGGAAAAAGTGATGCGCTGTGAATACTTTCCACATGCACTGGTGTATACTGTGTGTATATATATATATATATATATATATATATATATATATATATATATATATATATATATATATATATATATATATATATATATATATAGTTGAAATAGTTTACTGTCAAATAATGCAAAGAGTATGCAACACGTGTTTCGCCCTAATTCTGGGCTCATCAGGCGTACACACTCTCCTGCACTCCCTCTCGGGAATCGAACCTCGGACATCAGCGCTAGAGGCGAAGCCCCTAACGTTGCGCCACGGCGTGTGGTTCGTTTATTTGACAGCATTTAGATCGGGGTAATTACATTCACGGCATTCGTAGTCTGAATCACAATCTGATTGTATGGGTGGTTACCTACCAGGTAACACTTGTGGTTGGTCAGCAAGTCGGCTAACATCCACCACGATGCCCCCCACACGCCTTTCAGCAGACAACGACTAGGGAATAGTTCAAATTGTGAAATCTGTTGCTGTTTGGAATCAGTACTAACTACTATAACAATGTGCTGCCTATTTGTTTTTATTTTATTTTTAATTTTGGTTATCTTTATAGGAAGCTTACTATAATCACTTTTCCATTGTCATGCTAATGCCATTATTTTTATAGAAATAACCCTATGGATATCATCATCGAGACCTTTGGTCTTTTGGTTGACAGCTCAACTCAAGTGGACAGTGGTTTCAAAAAGTGAACTATGCTTAAAGGGCAACAGTTCAAGGTCACAAACATAAACTGAACATATACTGTATACACAGAGCAAAGCTGAATAAAAATCAAAGCTAAGAGAAATCAGTTTGTTAGAAGACATACAAAACCTGAAAACTGCAGAAAGCAAACAATTCAGCTCTGAATGAGAGACAACAGAGCAACAAGATGCTGCTTACATACAACTGACTAATTAGAGTCTAAGTGGGCATGCTTCCTAGAAACCAAAAATGAAGAAAGCAAAGACAAAGCACAAGGCATGGCAAACAAAAAACATGAAGACAGGCATTGCCAGTTTATTATGGAAAGAAGTAAAAAAAAAAAGATGATCTTACTTGTAACATTTAAATTGACCAATGATTCTTTGTTAGCTTCTCCAATGTTTGCTGAAAGCATGCATATGTACGTCCCAGAATCTTCAGGCCGAGCGTTAGGAAGAATGAGGGATTCGTTCTGTGAGAGATGTATATCTCTGGCAAATGACTGGTACTTATTGACTTTGTTTCGTATTTGTGTTTTCTGAACAATTCCATTTCTTTGAGAAGCGATAACCTGTAATGGAAGAACTAAAATGAAAATCAGATCAAATAAAGAAGAACTAAAATGAAAATCGGATCAAAATAATTCTTAAGAAGTATTGTTCTAAAACTATGGCATGGCAGAAAGGAATGACACTACATATGCTTTAAATAGGTTTTCTTTAAAACTAATTCATATGGAAACATGGGAAGTCTGTTCTTTGCCCATGACCCAGCAACTGTTTTTTCCTGTTTTTTGACTGCTGAAAATGAGGCTGAGGACATGTACATTCCAGGTTTGATGGATGAGTGGACCAAGAATTGCTTCATTCTCCAATGAATTCTTGGGAGTGTCGCTATAACTGGCAAAGTGGGCATCATACTACCAGAATAACTGCAACACGTCTCATGGCTCAAGAAAATGTGTGCATGTCTCAGAAAATGACTCTAAAAATGACACTAAATAACATGCAGATTAACAGACACATGCAGACGTAGCACATGAAATGTTCTCAGATATGAATTAAACACCTTTATTCCAGTGTCAATAGCACATACTTCACTGGTGGGATTTTCAACATTTTTTTTTTGCAAACTTGGATTTCCACTCACATAAATTCTGTTTGACTGGATCACTACAATAAAGGTCTTCATGGTTATGAAAGAAGTTTGAAATATTTAAACTACTGACTTGTCAAAAATAAATCCTCTCTTCCATAGTCAATGAGTTATATTTCACATGTAATGCAGTTGCATTGCATTTTATACGTGGGACGTTCAAAACGTTTCCGCACTTTCATATTTTCGTTGGAAATGGGAAGTGGAAGGCAAGTGTAGTAATTGGTCGTGTCTGAGAGTGTCATGTGACTGGGAAAATTGCATTGCAAAGGAAGTTGACTATGTAGAAAAGTGATGCAATTTGCTTTTGAAATTCTTAATAAATAGAGTTAAAAAAAAAAGTGTGGTAATGTTTTGAACGTCCATCGCATTATTACACATTGTTTATGTTGATCAAATTGTTTTCTTGTGTGCTTGATGTGGTAAGGTTTACTATTCTGATGTTAATATATTAATGTTGTAAAAGTATGTAAATTATCGGAAACTGTACTCAGTGAGGAACGCTCTACAAAACCAGATGGAATTAAACTTAGGCGTGTCATGGGGTGAATACTTATGCTTTAGTGCTGTATATTTTTAATTTTGCACAGATCTGTTTTCCCTTTGTAATTAAAGGATATTTTTTTTGTTGATCAGTGTCGAAAAAGCCAAATTAAATCCACTGTAATTCATTGTTGTGTAAGAATAAAATGTGAAAACCTCCAAGGAGTAGGTACTGCAGAAAGATTCTGAGGCTCTCCATGTAGTTGGACAGATGAATGTTGATAGATGTTGCTCTAATCACGTGCACAATAAAGGATGCTTTAATGAACAAACTAGTTATACTAAAATTGACTGTTGTGGAGCGGTTGGAGCTGCTGCGTCACATTTCCCAGAAAGTGGTACTGAATAATTTGGTTTCCTCCCGCATTTTAAGGAGTTGAAGGTTAACTTACTTGGACGTTCCTAGTTAGTCCTCTGTAAACGTGTGAGGGCGGATGTTAAGGTGGCCTGTGACAGACAGGTTCCCCTTTTAGATCTGGCTCCCGATGCTGCCAGGAAGGGTTTCGGCTCCAACAATTTTGCATCAGATAAAATTTGCATTACCTTATACCAGTAGATTACTCTGTAGTTGCTGGATTTCTGTACAGCCACACAGGGCAATATAGCGTCAGATCCACATTCTGTAGAGATGACCTCAAAAGGCTGACAATGCACATTCTGGAGCAGGAAGATCAATACTGGATAAAAAAAAAGAAACACTATCTTCTAGTTATCTCTCTTTATGGCATTCAATAAAATTAATAGATAATAAAAGAACTGTAACATTCAAATTTCTATAATGTTGCGGGCAAATTAGAAAAAAATAGAGCACAGAGGTGGCAAGGTAAAGAGATGCAAAAGATTTTGAAGAAGTGTCCAAGAAGAACCCATCATGCAATCTGAGTAGCACACAGTAAATTTGCTAGTGTTAAATGAACTGAGTGTATTAAAAATTGTAGGATTCATATGTGAAATTTTCTGTGTACATCTTTGTTTTCTCCTGTTTTTTTAATTTCATATAATACGATTAAGAGGGGAAAATATGTCATTTATTGGGCTGGTTTTAGTAGATTTCGAGGTATCTTTAGACCTCACAAACTTAATCCACATTCGATATCTATTGGGATATAAGGTCCGTAATGAGATATTGACGAAAATGTAATTCAAAAAATAGTTTTTACTGAAGTTTTACAGTAAAAGTGTAAGTTTAAAAAATATTGGCATGCTAATTTCAAAGCCAAACAGAATGAAATCGTATTATGCAACGAATACCTCTAACGCAACATAAAACATAATTTACTTTCAAATTATTACATTTTACTGTTCTTTAATATGGTTAATTACTCGCTGAAATGTAAAATAGTTAGTCCTATTATGCATATGTAACAATTACCATAAAAATAAAAATCTGTTTAAATTGTACATCCGCATCCCCATACGCGAGCAGCAGAACCGCAATGTGGCTAGCGTGTAGCGCCCGCCTGGGGGTTGGCGAGCGAAGTGAGCAGGCGGCAGAGCCCCCTAGTCTAAATTAAATATGTCTGTCTACGGGCTTCGTCACTGCTTAGTGATCAAATTAAGAGCTAATGATTAGAAGTCGACAGGCTCATCTTTCAGCTTCAATAACAAAGTGTTTTATGGTAATCCTGACTAATAATGTAAATGCATAAAGGTACTGATTTTAAAACACATCTAACAAGTCATTTTAATTTTACATAATATGTGGGCAGTGTTCAAGTGGAAAAAAAAGTTTTTATTTTAGGATATTTAGCATGAGTCGGTGTAATCAAATCAGTATGAGTCATGGCATTTTCTTGCGCAAGATGAACTTTTGAAAGATATTGTTCAGTGAGGCAAATAAGAAAAAAAATATAAGCAGAAGAGCCTAACACAATACATTTGGTATTCAGTTGTGGCTCCATGTGTCTGTTTTGTTTTTCTTGGTTTAATGTGTAATTTCAGTATTTCGGTATCTTGGCCTTTTTCTAAATGTCTGGAAACTGAAACCTTCTGCAAGTGTCATGTCTCAGAATTCTGTCTGAAGTCTGACATGCATTGAGTGAACAGACACCCCATGACCTGGGCCTACAATAATGTTGCCATCTCTCTTGCATGTTATAAAAGAAGGCTGGCATTAGAACTATCATTTCTCTTCCAATAACCCCTAATGTATATGTGAAAGGAAACAGGCCGATCTGGATGAACCCAGAAAATGGTTGCTGCACAGTATGAGGTGACCAGACAGGGAGTTAGGAAAGGGTATTGAGGGTCACAGTGTTGCTGACCACCCTTTCTGATACACACCTCCTCACCCTTACAAATGGCACTGTGCCTGTGAAGCAGTTAGTAACCCCGGACAAGGTGATGAGGCGATTTACAGAACTATTAAATGTTGACAGTATTTACGGATGGAAAGCATAAATAGTTAAAAGCAGATGCACCTTGCTGGGTGTTGGGCGAGTACAAGTGTGACTTGTTTCTACTGCTGTGGCACAGGAGTGCGTGTGGCTTGAGGTTTATCAGAGCGGCATATCAGTCATTGGAGGGGAGAAAGCCATCACCCTGACGCTTCTTAGCCGCATGGTGTGAACTGCCAGCAAAACTGGGACTACATGTGGGTGCACGACAGAGACAGCAGACAGGCCGAAGCAGTGCAGTGGTGATGAGAAATGCGTGCCACGTAATTAGTTGTTCTAATTATGGGGCAGCTGAGCGGAGTGAAGACATCTTTTGGAAAATATTTAAGTTCCAGGGTAGGTATGAGAGAAGTGTGTGTGAGCAGGGAAGCTCGTGGGTAGAAATCTGATTCTAGTAGTGCTGTGCAGAAGGGAATGGTGCATGTCTGAGGGCCTGTGTTTCTGTAGAGTGAGGGGAATCGTGCTGGGCAGTGTGATGGGGCATCACAGACATCCAAAGGGTGTCCACCTTTATTGCATACCCTCCAACAGTAAAGGCTATAAGGTGGTAAAACTACTGGGGAGCAATTTGCTTGACATCACAGTTTCTTTGCAAAAATCTCTTTTTCTAAGAAAACCCAAACCACACCTCACCTAATCGATATTTTTACCCCCAGAGTTGTTTTCTAAGCAGCTCAATTTGGCAGAAAAAAAACACACACTTGTCAATCCTGGTAATCAAGTTAAGTCAGTTAAGTTGGGGAGCATTCACCGGTACATTGTGTTGCCGCACTCACCACACGACGAAACAGCTCGGGATCATGGTTGGCAACACCCCATGCAGACACGCGGTCCAGTCCCACCCTCCGGAAATGGCCCTCTATCTGCCACAGCCAGGTGTTACGTGGGCAACCCCTTGGCCTGGTCCAGCCACTCGGGTCCCCAACAATGAGAATCTTACGAGCTGGATCACCTTCGGGGAATTATGCCACATGCCGTAACTAATGCTCCCTCACAATGCAGGTAATGTGCCTCATTCGGGATTCCATGACCAACCGCTCATTTGACACAGTGAAACAAGCAGTACCCAAGGATTTTCCAGAGAGACACAGTACCAAAGGAGTCCAGTCTTTGTCTCAGGTCACTGGTTAGTGTCCATGTCTCGCAACCATATAGCAAGACAGGAAGCACCAGGACTCTAAAGACTTGGACCTTCGTCCTTTTGCATAGATATCGGGAGCGCCACATACCCCTTTCCAGCGACCTCATGACCCCCCCATGCTCTCCCAATCCGTCTACTGCCTTCATAGGAAGAGTCACTAGAGACATCAACGTCACAGCCAAGGTAAGTAAACCACTCTACAAGGTCGACACTCTCTCTGCAGACAGACACACTGCTAATGGCTGTGCCCAAGAGGTCATTAAAGGCCTGGATCTTGGTTTTAATCCAGGACACTCGCAAGCCCAGACACTCCGACTCCTCACTCAGTCTCTCCATTGACTCCGTGAAGATCACAGCATCATCCTCAAAGTCAAGATCAGTGAATCTTTCTTCGTCAACAGCCGCTGGACCCCATGACCTTGCTCAACACCCAGTCCATACAAGCACTGAACAGAATAGGAGCAAGAGTACACCCCTGATGAACCACAGAATCAACTGGGAAAACCGCAGAGGTTCTGCCTCCACTCTGCACAGCACTCACAGTAATCCTGGTAATATGAGGGCAAAAATGTGCTTTGTCAGCCCTGGCCTAACGTTCAAGACTCTAGACTATAAATATTGAAGATGCCAGTCCTATCCATATCACTGACCAAGTGTGTGACCAAGGTAAAACAAATGCACTGTGGCTTGTAGGCAGAGTGGTACCTCTGTGGCTAAAGGATCTGGGGTTTGTAACTTGAAGTTGGCCCATTTGAATCCCGGTAGTGACAGAAGGAATGCTACTCTGTTGGGCCCTTAGCTGGCAATTGCTCCAGGGGTACTGTACAAAAAGCTCACCCTGCGCTCTGACCCCAAAAACTCTGTGTGTCTCTGGAGAGTAAGTTGGGGTATGTTAAAAATGACAAACTCCTAATATAAGAAATCCTATATAGCCATTAAAGAATTAAAAATCACAAACAAAAAATCATTACAATACCTTTGAATAACGTTAACTATAAGATGGCACTGAATAAAAATCATTACAAGTATAATTTGATGTGTTGCCATGGTGGGGTAACCATTTTGTGCAACTTTGTTTAAAACATTCACGTATGCTACTTATTGCGCCGAGGTTAAAGTGACAGTAACTCGTCTTTGTCCAATTAGAACACTTAGGCTGCTATTACATGAACATTCAACCCAAGTATTTTGGAAGGAGGTGCAGAAAGTCAGTAGAAGACAAATGAAGGTCTGTCTACATGTACAGTAAGTACCTGGAGGGTCTCTACTCTCTTAAAACATGTGGGGTTTTCTTTTAACCCCAACATCGCTGAAGAATGCACTTTGGGGTAATGGCATTGATTGTTAATCCCTTGTGACTCTTTATGTCATCCTGACCAAATTGGGGTCCCGGTTATAACATATCTTGATATTTACTGTGAGCGGCCTTAGTAAAAGGCATCTGATAATAATACTGAATCCAGAATATGGGAATGTCAAGAAAACCTAACAGAGAATCAGTAGCGTGTTAGGCACACCATCGGTGATTACATTTTAATTGTGGCGTGATTTTTATTGTACACAAATTTACCTTACTAATGTTTAAAGGATCTGTGTGTTCTTTTACTTTTAGTTTCAAAAATCACATCACATCATGTAAGCTAGTTATTTAAATTATACTAAATGGTTTACCTATACAGTGGTACCTCGGTATACGTCCTTAATCCATTCCAGATCCTTTGACTTATACCAAATGAATTTTTCCCATAAGAAATAAAGGGAAAATGATTAATCCGTTCCCATGAAAAAAAATCCTATTGTTATTGGCATATTATACATTGAATGGGTTGTATAAAATAATTTAAACACTGCTTAATAGTAAAATACATAAATACAAAAGCAATTAGATGAAATAAATGAAAATTTAACCTCACTTTACTTTTTAATAACTATTTTCACAATCGTAGATACAGTCATTCTCGGCATACGGTATGCAGCAGCCATGTCCCGGATACGCATGGCACCTTCATACTTTTCAACAATCAATTCAAATTTACGCGAAAAAACACAAAATCATGTGTCCTTTTGGGATAAAAACAACAATAAATAAATCAGTTAAAAGGTTAAAAATGCAGTCTCACTCTTCCCGATCACAGCCTACCTGTGCAGGTGCGACTCGCTCCAACTACCTCATTACCTCATCCACGGTTGTGCAATCGTGCCCACGGAAAATGACACGGCTATATGGGATAAAACCTGGCCCTTTTTTTTGAAGCCGCGGACCCGCTATACCACACGTGGTATTCTAGCACGCGAGTCGTATTCCAAACAAAGGTCGTATACCAAGCAAAATTTTTCGCGTACACACAGGACGTATACCAAGTTGGACTTATTCCAAAGCGGACGTATACCAAGGTACCACTGTATATTAGTGCATAGCCTATGGGAGGTTCTTATAACCCCCCACAAGTTGAATTGATTTGGTATATTCTAATTATTTCTTGTCTCTCTGACTACAGATTAGTCTCAGTTTAGTCACCTGCCTTGACGAGATTAAGTCATGGAGGGCAACCGTGCCTTCACGTGCCCAGTACTATGTAACGCAATGAGCTCTATTGAACGTACAGTGCTGTACATTTAAGGCGAAAAAAAGCATCTTTAAGTACAGAAACGACTAGTTAGACAAGAAAAGTTTAGAGAAGAAACATTTATTCCTTTTTTTGCTTTTTATTCTATGTGTGTAACAACCTTTTTCTTTATTCTTGTGTGAACTGTTTGCCTTAAATTTTCACTAAATCTTTTAAAAACAAACTTTTGGACTGAGAGTTTTCTTTTGGCACGTGTTTGGCCCATGCTCAATCCTGCCTTACTCACCAGCAGCTACACATCATATTATACAACATTATCAAGTCCAGTTAAACCAGTTCAGGTTCATGATGCTGGGATCAAGGCAAGTATCAGGATACCAGTTCATCACAGAGCTGAATAGAATCACTAAAAAAACTGACTAGGGTGTGTTTGTTGATGTGGGTGGAAAAATCCAAACAGACAAGAGGAGAATGTGCCAGTGAGTAGGTTCAAGATTCAAACCCAAAGCGCTTGGCACCGTGTCATCTTTCTGCCCGCGTTTTAGCCTTTTGCTTGCCTATCTGTATATACAGTATGTATGTTCATTGTGTGTAGTGGTTTTGTTCAACCACAATAAAATATGCTGTGGTAAGGCATAGGAAAGCAATTTGCAACCACTGTGAACAACAATGTTGCTAATAAAAACACAGAAAAATGTATACTGATATTTTTTAATGATAACACAATGTGACACAGTGGTTAAGACTACAGCCTGAAAGCCCCAGGTATCACAGTTCAGTCATCTGCCTGGTCGGTGTGGGTTTTGCACATTCTTTTAACGTCTCTGTGGGATTTTCTCCAGGTACTACTCCGACTTTCCCCCAGATCTCTAAAATGGGCAGGTTAGGTGTGTTCCTTGATGTTGGCTCCAGCTTGTTTGAAAACTAACCCCACACTCTTCCTGAGGAAATACAACACTGTAGCCTAATATTGATTGCTGCTCCTGAATGTTCCATCATGTCGTAGACATCAATTCCCAGGTAGTGGTTCATCAGAGTGTTAATGGATAAGCTGGAGGCCATCAACCTGAGGGGTCATTGCATTGTACCCCCCCCCCCCCAATTTAACTAAGAGCACCTTGGGAAAGCGGTCATGATGGTGAAGGAGAAGCACATAGTACAGCCGTATTGAAATGGGTCCCGTAATGGTGTCCATGATGGAGAACCAGACTGGGATGGTTACTCATTAGCAGAACTTATACAATCCACTGTGTAATATTCCAAACTCCATTGCCTTACAGTTTTTAAAGTATGTATTAGCCACTCTTACATTAGTGGACCAAATTGCAGTAATTAGAGAAAGCCAACATGAGCACACGGAGGACATGCAAACAACAGAATGAGCTGGAATAACAACCCAGAGTCCTGGAGCCATGAGGCAACAGTGCCAGTGTCCTCAGATTTAAAAACCCCTCTCTACACAAAACATAACTAGTTTCATTTTTAAAAGTGCGATGACAAGAACGTAGATTCAATGCCTGTAAGATATGCAAGACTGCAATTTTTAAATCTTCCAAATAATTTCAAAGTAATATGAACGTTAATATTTATAACCTGAATTTGTCTTTTAAAAAGCCACCAGCAGCTCAGACTATCAGTTTAGGAAGACAAATAAAAACAATCAGGTCAGTAAGACTGCGGTGGGCTGGCGCCCTGCCCGGGGTTTGTTTCCTGCCTTGCGCCCTGTGTTGGCTGGGATTGGCTCTAGCAGACCCCCGTGACCCTATAGTAAGGATATAGCGGGTTGGATAATGGATGGATGGATGGATGTAGGATCACGTTTGCCATTCTTGTGATACAACAGTGTCTTCAATACGGATCACTGAAACTACCACTTTTGCAAGTCACTGATCTTGGAAACACACTTTTTTGCAGTATTCCATGCGCATTATTTATTTTCAGACAAACCTAAAACACAGGGCACCCAATGTGTTCACAGGCCCCTCTAACTCTCACTTTTGTTAAATGCTTGGTGGTGGTGGTGGTGGTGAAACAGCCGAGGGTAGGAAAGGCTGCAGGGATCTGTGGTATCCGGGGTGAAATTCTCCAAGCTGGTGGTAAGGCTGTCCTCCTGGCATTGCAAGAAATCTTTGCTTCCATTTGGGAGACTGGCGTCATCCCAACTGACTGGAAAACGGGACTTGTCATCCCTATCTGGAAAAGGGAAGGGTGATCGCCTGGATTGGAGCAACTACATGGGGATAGTACTGCACTCAGTGCCGGGTAAGGTCACTTGCTCACGTACCAGCGAGTTTTTCCAAGTTCCTTTTGATGGTGTATGAAACTGTAATATTGAAACATTAGCCTTCTTTTCAATTTCCCTAAATGAGTGACCTACAGTTTTATGGGTTATAATGGTTTGTCTTTCTTTGCTAATTTCATTTTTCTCATCATTATGACAGCAATATACGGTGCAATATTATCTAAACAATGCTGCAGTGTGTGCAGCAATACGGTTTGTTCACTCTTTACTTTTCGACAGACAGAGAGTTTATAAATAACCAGCAAAAGTTGGGACACCTGTAGGAATTGCCTGAATCAACTTTTAACCTTTTGCTACAGAAATGCTGTAAATTGTTAACCCATTACTCGTTCCTTAAAAGAGGCTTTTTTGTATAACTGAAAATGACATTCTTTCACTTTTTAACGTTTTATGTTTGTACCATTTCAGGTTATTCACTGGAACTGAACTGCTTAAATGTCAGAAAAAATGTGGTTGTTAGGCTTACATTTCCTTCCTCAGCATAAATCAGAAACTGATGAATTCACAAATGTAACCGCTGTCCATGCAGTTTGCAGGCCATTTTACTTAAAAGCATAATGAGCCTACAGTGAAGATATAGGAAAATAAACTTTACAAAACTTGGAAGTCAACTCTGTCTTCTTTAGGTTATTTTCGAAAATGCATACATACACAAATAAATAAATAAATATCAGTGCAGAGCACAATCCTTCTCTATAGATGACCTCCTCCAACTGACCAACCAATTCTACTGATGATTTCATAAGATGAAGCCCAGCCTCAATTCACACAACAATCAGCCGTTTTTATCAAAGCAGCCTTTTACAGTAAGTGCTTGAGCTCTCCTGTCACTGATAATCAAAGGGCAGCAAGGTGTGTGTATTTCACAACACAGAAAACAATAAAAGCTGCTGCACCAGATTTGATTTTAACATCTGTGCTAAGGCATCGTGCACATCAAGTGTCACCAATTCTTGCCAAGACAGACAATCTGCAAAGAATGGCAGAATATCCACATATCCAGGTATGCAAAATTAAACGAGCGCCAAATTAACATCATTCTGGACCAAATGCCTTTCAGACAGCCTTGGTGTCCCAATCCTTTCTAACCCACTAACAGCTGTGTTTGGTGTTCTTCCAGAGGGGCTTAAAGTGGAGAAGGACAAACAAACTGTGATGGCCTTCACTGCACTATTGGCACGTAGACTTCTCTCGCTCAACTGGAAGAATCCTAACTGTCCTCTTTTCAGTCAGTGGGTAACTGATGTTTTATATTATTTGAAACTGGAAAAAATCAAATTCTCACTTAGAGGATCTGTGCAGAACTTTTTCAAAACCTGGCAGGATCTGATCAATAACATTTTAGAATAAGCTCTTAAAGCACTGAGGAAGCAGATTCTCTCTCCATTTCTTTTTCTTCTCCGTTTATCTTTATCCACTTATTAATTCATCGATTTACTTATTTTTACTAGCTTTAAATTTTACTCTGTTGGCCATGCTCTCTTTCTCAGGGGTAGGGGTTGATTTATTTTCAATCCTATTTTTGTAAAAATTGATCTATTTATACGGAATGTTGTGCGATTACAATAAAATCAACAAAATAAAAAAAAAAAGATAAAAAAAATAATAATATATTTATCCCTAAGGGGAAAGTAAGATTTTACAGAGGCTCCAAAAAACATAACTTCTGGCTTGGATAACAATTCTGTTATTGCGTCTCCAGGCTGTAATCACAGCCAAACGTGCCATCCATTATCCAACCTGCTATATCCCAACTACAAGGTCACGGGTGGTCTGCTGGAGCCAATCCCAGGGCGCAAGGCAGGGAACAAACCCCGGGCAGGGCACCAGCCCATCGCAGGGCGCACACACACACACACCAACCACACACTGGGACAATTTAGAATCACCAATGCACCTAACTTGCATGTCTTTGGACTGTGGGAGGAAACCCACGCAGACACGGGGAGAACATGCAAACTCCACGCAGGGAGGAGTCTCCTAACTGCGAGGCAGCAGCGCTAACCACTGCGCCACCGTGCTGCCCCTGCCTCAACTAAGTACTAGGTAAATGGTATAATTATGTCAATGAGATATTTCAGCAATTATTTTATTTTTTTTTGAAGTTTGCAAAAATTCCTAAAATCCTGTTTTTGCTTTGTCATTCTGAGATATTGTGTGTTGATTGATGAAAATAAATTTCAATGATTTCAGCACAAAACAGCCACATAACACAATGTGAAAAACTAAAGGGGTCTGAATACTTTCTGAAGGTACTGTACATTGATCTCCACTCACTCAGGGGAACATTTAAATTAGAATTTGGAAACTGCTATCATTAGCATTGTTCAAGTATTTTTTTAAAGGGAAAGTCCCAAGAGCAAAAAGAAAAAAAACAAAATCAGAAATGAAAGCTATCATAAAAACTATCAAGGACTGGAAAAGCTAACAGCAATTAACTTGGAAAAAATCAGGCATTTTATTTCACAAGTAAAGATACCTGAATTTCAGAATGTTTGATTAAGCATTTACCTCAAAGAGCAGCCGACAACTCACTCCCTGCATTAAGCTCAACAGTGTGCGCCCATCCCAAGTACGGAATTGTATTATTCTTAATGTCAGCAGAACATTTCATTTAACATTTAAAGTAAACTGACTGTTCCGCAAAAATCTGGGAGGCTGCAATACGTGGGCTGACGCTAGTTAACCTACATGACATTCGAGTGAATTCTGTCAATACAGAATAGAATTTGATTTTTCAATTTATACAAAGCTATCTGTTCTAGAAGTTCTTAACAGCAGCAATGGGAAGGTAATGGTTTCTGAAGCCATTACAGCAAACTAGTGAGTCAGTATACAGTAGGTTTATATTTTTAAATGGTCAATTATTGCCATGTGTGCAGAGTACAATAAATTCATACCTGAATGTGCCAATCAACATTCCGATATTATCTAACAAAAAACAATGGGACAGCAAATTGTTTGTGTTGAAATTATTATGCCCTTCAAGTTTAAGAATCTGCTAAATTTTGCAAATATTTAAAAATTATTAATTCAAAGCACTAATGTAAATTTCAGACCTCAGTATCTTTCTAATTTCATAGAACATTACACTTTATTGTCATGACCTAAATCTTCCTGGGCTTATTAAGTAATTACAACACGGTCCAACAGTAAATAAATAAAAACAGCAATAGCAGGGCATGCTAGAAGATTCATTTGCAAATGATATATTTATTTTTTTTAATCCTCAAGGACTTTTAAAATCAAAAATCAACTTATGCCAATTAGACAGAAAATGATTATTATAAATACCATAATAAAAATAACCTAGCAGGAAAGAGATACAGGCTAAAAATGTATTCAGTATCTTGCCAGTGTTTCTCGCTAAAAAGAACAACTCGTAGTTTTAATTAAAGAGAAGTCTTGAATAAATGTTTAAAAAACTGTTATAGCAATGAACATAAATGGCATGTACTTAAACTGAAGAAAATGAATTTCTATAACTACTTAACACATAATGTAAAATTCAGTTTGTCATTTTTTTGTCACCTTTTTCAGAAAACGTTCTAGAAGCTCACAGAAATGCAGCTACTCACCCTGACATTTTGACAAAGAATAACCTCTCATTGTTATAAATAATCCACTTCCTGTGCCGTGTGCCCCCAGACAAACGTACCATCAGTGGTGCCTTCCTTAAATTTACAAGTTAGAAGACTCACACCCCTCAATAAATTCATGCATGTCGTGCAAACGGAAGACAATTTTCAGACTTCTTTGTAAAACGAAACTTAGACGAACTCACTGTTCTCATAATTTATTAAAAAGTTTCTTGATATTTGGGATTTTTTTTGTTTTTCCCAGGCATGTGGTCCATTTTATAGATTGCATAAATAAAACTTATTTTAAAGATAGATCATCCACAACATACAGTGTAAAAAGTTATTAAAGAGAGCAGCCTAAGGAATGACAGCTGCCACTCTGAAGTCACAGGAGTCTTGGCTTCACAGCTATTAAAGATTTTTTTATTCTATTAAAATGAGTTGAGGATTAGAGATGAAGGCTGATCAAGGGAAGCCATAGTGAGCGGTAGGCATTCACAAGAAAGGGAATGGCAGACGTGCTGTTTGACATTTTGTAGAAAAGATTTGCAACTCTTTATTGATTTATTTTTTAGATTAGTTTTAAAACTTCTGTAAATTGTGAAACTCCCCAAGAAAGAAAACATTTTAGTCTGCTGAGAGAGTGAACACTAGCCACACCATTGTCCACTAACTGCCATACATCTGACAGCCTTGCCAAGAAGCTAAATGTGGCCATTTAGACACACGGGACTTGTAGATATAGTGACAGCGTGATTTTAATGATAGTTCTTTAAACACTGTGGCTGAAATGTAACCCACTCACGTGACTAAGGTCTCAGTAGCTTCACTGCAAGTGGCAACCTTAGCTTACCAGGAACATCACTGCCATCAAGAGCTAACCACACAGTAATGGTCTGTGACTGACTTCAATTCAAATCCATGTGTTCCTAATCCTAAACAAAAAGGACAACACTTATAATTAATATAAACAGACAACACATTTTCACTTAATGTTAAAACAAATACATAATATATAAATCTTTTTTGAGAAATGTATCCTTGCATTACTTTCTACGTTATTAAAGAGAGTAGTCTTATTTAATGTTTAAACAGAGATTATTCTATTAACAGGGTCAAATATCAATTATGAAATCAAACTTTGCACCACTAGTTTAAATAGTGATTGTAGTACATTTTGACAGTTTTCAACTACCCATCCACTTTCCGAGCCTGCTGTATTCATTGAAGGGTTACAGTACATCTCAACACCACTGGGAACAAGGATGGAACCAGCAGTTCATCACAGCTCAGAGATATTTTTAGTAGAAGTAACTCATGCGCCATTTAGGACGGGAGAGTTGTAATATTTGCAAAGATACAAAAAATATCCATGCCTTAAGAAATGAACACACACACACACATACATATACAGATACAGCCATACTTGGATACAATCTCAGATTACCTTAGGGTATGTGAAGCATAATGGCCAGCATCTCTGAGATGAACATCCTGAATTTGCAGTCTGTCAGTTCTCTATTCTCTTTGAAGAAAAGGCAATGAATTGTTTCCTTTTATTAGATTCGTATGATCTATAACTGACAGTAAACAAAAATCTGCCTCTAATTAGAAAGTAAAGTTGCTCATATGGAAGAAGAAAATAGCAATTTGAAAGCAGATGTTGTTTCAATTCACTAAGTGGCACTGACACGAACGCAACTGCACTCATAATGAGACCAAAGTAGAGTTGCCAGTTAATTCAAAATGCATGAAATTGGAATGTGGGAAGAAGGCTGGAATACCCTGAGAAAACCCTCCCGTGACACTGCTAGAAATTGCAAACTCCTAAATGTAAACCAGGGGTCCTCAATCACAGTCCTGGCTGCTGCAACCGAATTGCGTAGCTCTTTTAGGGCAGATGTCGACTTTTGTCGACAGGAGGGGTTGAGGGCGAATGTTGACAAAAGTCGACATCCAGGGATAGAGGGCAACAATTAGCTGTTAGTGGCGACAAAACTCACTTTCACATCACAGGCATTCCCTCTGTACTTGGAGGAATGCTAGACTCGTTGACTCGGCAACTAATCCTTGCGTGTGCGTGAGTTGCGAAATGTAAACAAAGGCAAGATGGCATCGACATGTCACAAGGGAGCAAAGCGAGTGCAGAAAAGAAAACACTCGGCAGACGATGCTTTGCGCATTATCGCGGAGTCGGACTCTGATTTTTCAGAATCGGATTTTATTGACAGTGATCAGGAGATCGAGCAAGAGAGTGAGAAGCCAGCATCAGCTGATCGGACACCAGTCAATGCTGCGCCAGCTGATCCGCTGCCAGTTGAGCGCATTCACGGAGCCGATGCATCTACGGCAAGGTTCACGTGGGAGGAATACCCAGACATTGATCCGTGGGAGCCGAACTGGCTACCGGACTTCACAAGACGGCACGGCTTGCTGTTGGACACGACAGATCACCCGCTGCTAGACTACTTCAGGCTGCTCTCTCCTGATGCTGCTTTTCAGCTACTGTCAGACGAGACAAACAGGTAGGCAGAGAAATTTTTTGAATTGCGGGCTGCGCTTGCATCACATTCTCGTTTTTCAAAGTGGAAACCCACAACAAAAGACGAGATGAAGGGGGTTGTGGCATTACAAATAGAGATGGGACAGAACTGGTGATGTAACTTCAGGGAGCATTGGTCCAAACGTGTTTTGTCCCCTGGTGGCTTTGGACAGCTTATGCAGCATGATGATAGGTACGTGATGCTGCGAAGTTTTATTCACTTCTGTAATAAACAGAAGCAAATCCCATGGGGTGAGCCAGGCTATAACACCATGAATAGAAACAATTTTATCAGCCTGGCCGTGATTTGTCTGTGCATGAATCTATGATAAAATAAAAGGGATGCCTTTTTATCTGCAAATATATGCCAGACAAGCCCACAAAGTATGGCATAAAGGATTTTGTACTGGCAGAAGCAAACACTGGTTTCTGCCTGAAAGTAATTACATATACAGGAAAGTATTTCTTTCAAAGAGAGAACTGTCCCTTGACAAGTCAGGTTGTGCTGGAGCTGCTTCAGGGCTATGAATATTTGGGTCATGTTGTGTACATTTGGACAATTTTTATACATGCCCAGAATTGTTCATGGAGCTACAGAGCAGAGGAATTGGAGGTTGTGGCACAGTGAGGGTGAACAGGAGACACATGGCTTCACAGTTGAAGCCAGACAGGCTGAAGATGAAAAGAGGTGACAATACGGTTTTCATGCGGGCAGAAAACTTGGTGGCAGTGGCATGGCACGATGGCAAACGTGTGACTTGTCTCTCTACAGTACACACTAACAATATATGTGAGAAAGTGCAGCAACAGACAATTGAGAAGTAGGCACCAAAGCAACACATATTGTAAGGAGTGCAATGTGGCAATGACTGAAATTGGCTGCTTTGAGCGAGAGCAGACTTTGCTACGTATGTAAAATGTATGTGATACTGTATGTATGTGAAATCATAGAGTATGCAGGCTCATACAACATGCAAGACAGTAACATTTGTCAAAAGTAAATATTTTTTGTTGATTTGACATGTTAAACAATTGCTTTGTGTTCTTTTTTTAAAAAATGTTAGTTTTTGGAAAAATATTCAGCCCTGGGAGAAAAGAAACAAAAACAAAATTAGCCCTAAAGGAGTTTTAATAAGAAGCACTTATTGCTCAAGTAACACTTCTGCTTCACTTTAGTGGTCTCGCTTGTTAAGATTTTGACCTTCTTGCTTATTTTAGACTTTAACAGCAGTATTATTGGTTTTTAATTGCTCATAATTAGCAATAACATGCAAATGACAAAAGAGACCAGCATTTCTCCATTTAGCTTGTTACCATTTACTCCTGTGTGTATTTATCACGCACTATTGCATTTAATTAAATACTTGGAAGGAAAGTGAAGAGAAAAAAGTGAAGGACTGAGAATTACTCATCCATTTTAGCCGTCAAATCATTTGGATGATATCCTTAGAAAGGGGAAGAAAATCCAGGATATGAGAATTACCTGACATAGCAGAGTTAAAAAACTAAGAAGCCATGACATACAATTATTGGCAAGAATTGCTTTCTAATTAAGCAACCGGGTTAGAACAAAAACTTGCAGCCACTGTGGCCCTCCAGGACTGTGATTGAGGACCCCTAGTATAAACAGTGAGTGGGCCGGGGCTTGAACCCACTGTCCTGGTAGCAGTTCTAACCATGGTGACTGGTACACAATTTCAGATATTAAGGTCTGGTGGGGAATCCATTAGATCACGTTTGACCTGTTAATTATAAAGCTGTTCCTCATATTGCTATTCTATATTCATACCACTTAGTGCAGCCTGACATGCTGTTCTGACTGTATTCTGTATTCTCTTTTAATCGGGTCATTACAAACAGGGTGAGGTTTTAAGATTGATATTACTCCTTAGCTGTTTCACAGCTCACTTTCAGTCAACATTAGGTCAATCACACTGACCTGAATACATGCCTTGTAAACAGGAAATAAGAAAACATGTGTCCTGTCCCACATAATGCACACAATCATACACAGAAAGTGAAACTCAAAATATGCCTTACAGAAAGTGTTTCTGTCTGAACAAACTGTTCAGGTTTTCTATTAGCTTATGAAGCACTTTGATAAAGAATGGCAACTTGATGGCACAAAAAAAAAGGAAGTAATGCAACAGATACTTGAGAAACAGAGAGATGCATGAACCTTCAGAAACCTTAACGCTTACTCATTTCTGCAATGAAACACAAGTGAAAGCATTAAGGAGTGTTTAACTATCATATGTATAATCAGTTAATCTAACGTGCCAGCATTCCCAGCACAATTCGCAGCTTTACATTGTATTACAGTACATCTGTGCAAATTACATTTATAGTACATCAATTTACAGCACAACTTGGTAAGCAAGAACATATTAAAAAATCAATTAATTTACTTATAATTTAAGGCCGGTTCACAAAATGGGCTGACTTAAGTGATTCACCGTTCTGTCTTTCTGATATCCTCTATTTGTGGATGTTTTTAACAATGAATAGCTTCGGATCTTTAGATGGAATGTAAACTGGATACAGTTAACCTGAGAAAACATATGACACAATTTCTAAATTGCCACTTAATATACTTACGTAATAAAGTTATCCAACACCCATATTAACCAAGTGAAAAGGTAACTGCCCAATTAGTTACTTACCCAACCAGCTGACATAAACCTAAGCTGACTGAACACAGCCAGCCCTGTTGAATCTAAACCTCACCATTAATTGAGAGTGAAGTAGTCACTACAAGATTTTGAGAAGATCACTACACCTCAAATCAAAGGAAACTTTAGTTGAGATGAAAAAAAACCTGGTAAACTTATCAAACAATGAGTTACAAAGCCATTTCTAAGGCTTATCTGCACCACAATGAGGGCCATTACCTCCAAATTGAGTATATTTGGAGCATTGGGGAATCTTCCTAGGAAAGGCTGGCCTGGAAAAATTATCCCAAGGGCACGGCGATGATACAACTAAAGAAGTCAAAAAGAATCCCACAAGAGCATCCAAATAGCAGTGCCTCTCTAGCCTCAGTTAAGGTCAGTGTTCATTACCCTACAATTGGGTGGAAAACTCTGCGATCCAAGAATAACATCAGTGCTCACATCATATTAGTTATATAAAAAAAAAAAAAAAAACACCCTTTGGAATAACGTTCGCTGGGCAGGTGAGTCAAAAGTTGAATTCTTTGGTGATAAAGGCCCCACTTTGTCTGACACAAAGCTAGTACAATGTGAAATAGCTAAAATAAAACATGGATGTTTCAGTGTGATGGTGTGGGGATGCTTGGCTGTTTGAGGAATTGGAAGGATTGGCATTGCTGAAATAACCAGGACTTATGGACTTGAGCAAAACATTCTTCACATTCTGAATGCGAGGTACAAGTTAAGTCATATCTCATGGAGCCTGATAAAATGCAAAACACAAGAGAGCTCGTATCTCAGAATACAGCCATTAGGCAGTCGATGCAGCCAGCTTACTATTGAGCTTTGCTGGCGCGTCTCAGTTACCCACTGTAGTGCTGCCATCTAGTGGATAGCCACAGATTTTTTTTTATGGTGGCAACGGCTTGCGGAAAATAATGCTATAAACAGTCTGAAGTTATGTCATAGTGCTATAAATAGACAGTTCATAGTTATGTCATCACGGAAAAGGTATAAAGCTGCTGATGTTCTGAAACAGCTAAATTTATTACAAGATGAATATTTTGCTGATAATGACAATGATTTGAGATAGTGAAAATAAATCGGATGATGTTGGAACCTGTAGGGTTTGGCACATATGTGGACAGGTGCCCCAAGGGTGTTTCCTTCATCATAAGGCATCTGACATGCCACAACTGTCAGGACAGAAGTACAGGGACATTCTGTCGCCTACTAACTGCAAACAGTCACCAACTACCAAATAGGTTGTGTGCAACGAGTGTGGGCAGTGTAAAGAAACACGTTACATTTGCAGCACATGTGCTTCTAAGCCTGTACTTCATTCAAATGGAGACTTTTTATCACATTACTGCTGTAAATAAAGTAGTAACAGTATCTTTAAATTTTGTGACATCATAAAACTGTTGCTTTCTAATACATTTCTTTAAAGTTTTGTTAGAGTATATTATTTTTCACATATGCACAGACCTACAGCATCCTTGTAATAAATCTCCAGCAGTCAGTGTGTTAAGGAGAATATCCAGTTATCTGTCTGTAACTGGGTTATGCAGTAGGACAGTGAACCGAAATACAAAAGGAAGTCTACAACTGAACAGCTCGAAAGAAACAAAATTAGTTGTGGCAGGACTGGAAAGAAGTTGTTCACGCTTGCAAATCTACCTATGTGTCTGAATTAGAACAGTTCTACAAAGAAGAGTGAGCTGAAATTCATCAACTGTGATGTGAAAAACTGAAATCAAATTACAGGAAGCATTTAGTTTCTAAAGGTTCTGCAACCAAATAATGAAACTTTGGGGGCGATTATTTTTTCATTTGGGTGAGATTGGTGTTGGATAACTTTGTTTCTTGAATAAATAACATTATGATTTAAAAACTGTATTGCATGTTCACATATGTTCTGCTTCTCTAATACTGAATTTTGTTTAAAGGTGTACGGCCATTCATTCTATAAAGTATACAAAAACATAGGAAAATTAACAATGGGGAAAAATACTTTTTCACAGATCTGATGTGATGGTTGGGACTACTGGAAACATAAGTAATTTGATCAGGTGTTAGTGAAACTAAAAGCTGAGTTGAAAACCTCTGTAGGAAATGTTACTTCTTGTAAATTCTGTTCATATTCATTTTTACACTGCCAGTGCTGAGGTGGAAAGTTGGTGAAAGGAAATGATGAGATGGTGTGGTCAGGCAGGAGCCCATAATAGCACTTGCAAATACAAATATTAATTCAGCATCAGTAATAAAAAAACAGAAAAGCTGGAGGAAAAAAAGTTATGATTCACAAACAGAAGAACATTTTATTTTTTTAAATTTTGTGCAAAAATGTTTTATTAAATATTACACATGGGTAAAATAATGTATCTTTATACAAACGTACATAAATGTTCTTACATAATATAAAAGGGAAGTAGAATATTTTCTGTGTATATTTACATTATTGTTAAAGATTTAAAATCTTATTAAATATAAAGTACACAAAATACCTTACATATACTACAAGACAGTCACAGCCTTCTGATGAACCTGTGGCATCACTTTAAATTAAATAACAATCAAATTATGGATTTAAGGAACAGTGTATCAATAAGATAACATTTTGCAGATAAAAACAAGCTGTCTAAAAGATGTTTAAAGCTACTCTCATGGTCTCATTTGGTTTCTTCACAGTGTACTAATGAACAGATTGACTGTGGTTGATCGAATATAAGTGATCACAACATTTTTCTCATTTAATAGTATAAAGTTTTGTTAAAAAGTCATCCTCAAAATAAATGCACACCATAATGCATCCTGCCTGATTCTGCCATAACAGTATTATTTATTTGTTTACAGACAAATCGAGACTGATGTTATTAAATGTAAAATTACACAATTGCTCAAACCTATTCATCTCTTTAATGTATTAGCCAATAAGGGTTTGGTTTATAGAATACTTAATACAATACTCTAGTAACAGCATTTTGACATCATTATTTTTGTGTTTTTTCATACTGAGGGATGAAAATAAAACAGCTGCATGTCTTTCACAAAAGCTAAAATCCAATAAAAGTAGAATACTATTAGCACCTAAAAGGACTCACAAATGAGGAATGCCTGCCTCAACAGTATTTATTAAGACTACATAGGTATCTTGTATTAAGAAAAAAACTGAAGTTGTATACTGTAAACCTAATTTATTTAAAACAATGTTTAGGTGTTGTGACTATTTTTAGTCAGCTGGGGAGGTAACTCTACACCCAAGACTTGCCCTTTTACTATCCCAACTCCTTTCACCTCATTTCAAACATTTTAAAAAATTATTGACAATCTTTAGATATGGTATGTATGTTCAGGTATCATTTTGCTAAAAGATTTTTGCTGTTAATAATATGATTATGGTCTTGATGAAATTCCCCTCATTCATTTAAAATTAAATGGTTATGAACATTCAAAAACACACAGCTGCTAAATGCATAGGTAATACCTACAGTAACATACAGTATGGTTGTATATATGATACCTTATTCCATAAGAGGCTTAAAAGTGGTGCACAAAACAGGCAGTGAATGCACCAATTTCTTTATATGATGCTAGGCTCTGGTCTGCTCTTCATCTGTTAAGACAAACAAGCATTCGCGAAGCCTGGAAGTAGTGAGGTCTTCATTCATGTCTCAGTTTTTGTCACTCATGAAAACTGCTGAAAATATAGTAAAAAACAACATTTAATTATTATTGTATAAAACACTATTTACTATAGAAAAGTTAGGAAAATTATGAAAGTTTAATCAGAAAAGAATTTTTCACAATTTAATGGAAATATAGTAGATTTATGTAATGGGGCTGATGCAGATTCTGACCATAATCTAGCTGCAATAAGAGAAGTTAGGAGCATGCACTAATACAGCGCATTGACGCACCCAGCACACGACAAACCAACTCAGGATCCAGATTAGGACACTAGTTCAGATGGAGTGGAACCAGTGTGAGGTTTTTTATGGTGGCTAGAGTGCCAATTCTGCTACCAACCCCCAAGTTTTTCCCTGCTGGTTGAAGGGCCTACATGCAGGGCTGGATGCAGATTAACGTCATACCCAGGATGGAGCAATTGCAGGTTAAGGGCCTTGCTCAACGGCCCAACAGAGGAGAGTCCCTTTTGGCATTTACGGGATTCGAACTGGCAACCTTCCGATTGCCAGTGCAGATCCCTAGTCTCAGAGCCACCACTCCGCCCACTGCAATAAGGCTCAAGAAAATTATATAAAATAAATAAAAAAAAAATGGAGGCGTGAGCAATTATGAGCAGGCAAAAAATACACTAAGAATAGCAGACAATGCAAGAACTAAATGGTGGGAATAACAGTGCACAGAGCTCAATCCTGGGGGAACAGAGGAAAAGTGATTTGATGTATACAAAAGTAGGAGACATCACAAAAATCTTTAGCAATAGTACAAAATATAATAGTAGAACAATAAAAATAAAGAACCACAAACAGAACCAGACAAAGTGAAACAAAGATGGAAAGGAGATACAGAAGTACAGTGTAGGGCCATTAAGCCGCGGGCCAGTAATCCGTGAATTCGCTTAAGCCGCGCAAAAAGCTTGGATCCAAATTTTTTGACACTATGGATCGTACGGACCTAAACATGGC
The DNA here is from genome assembly GCF_900747795.2 of Erpetoichthys calabaricus. Taxonomy (NCBI): domain Eukaryota; kingdom Metazoa; phylum Chordata; class Cladistia; order Polypteriformes; family Polypteridae; genus Erpetoichthys; species Erpetoichthys calabaricus. Next base: position 147,347,667 of record NC_041403.2, read on the forward strand.
CTCTCAAACACTCGAGACAGGTGTTGACAGCTGTCATTTTGGCATTTCGAATGTCCGTGATTGACATGCTAGGCACTATCGCGGATTAAATATTTAAATGCTGGCTTATAACTTCAAAGAGAAGAGGTATTTATAGAAGATTAGTCTTTTATTTTTCAATACAGTAATCCCTCCTCCATCGCGGGGGTTGCGTTCCAGAGCCACCCGCGAAATAAGAAAATCCGCGAAGTAGAAACCATATGTTTATATGGTTATTTTTATATTGTCATGCTTGGGTCACAGATTTGCGCAGAAACACAGGAGGTTGTAGAGAGACAGGAACGTTATTCAAACACTGCAAACAAACATTTGTCTCTTTTTCAAAAGTTTAAACTGTGCTCCATGACAAGACAGAGATGACAGTTCTGTCTCACAATTAAAAGAAAGCAAACATATCTTCCTCTTCAAAGGAGTGCGCATCAGGAGCAGAGTCTGTCAGAAAGACAGAGGAAAGCAAACAAATCAATAGGGCTGTTTGCTTTTAAGTATGAGAAGCACCGCCGGTACAAAGCTGTTGAAGGCGGCAGCTCACACCCCCTCCGTCAGGAGCAGAGAGAGAGAGAGAGAGAGAGAGAGAGAGAGAGAGAGAAACAAAGTCAAAAATCAATACGTGCCCTTTGAGCTTTTAAGTATGTGAAGCACCGTGCAGCATACTTAAAAGCTGCACACAGAAGGTAGCAACGTGAAGATAATCTTTCAGCATTTTTAGACGAGCGTCCGTATCGTCTAGGTGTGCGAACAGCCCCCCTGCTCACACCCCCTACGTCAGGATCACAGATAGTCAGTGCAAGAGAGAGAGAAAGAAAAGTAAGTTGGGTAGCTTCTCAGCCATCTGCCAATAGCGTCCCTTGTATGAAATCAACTGGGCAAACCAACTGAGGAAGCATGTTCCAGAAATTAAAAGACCCATTGTCCGCAGAAATCCGCGAACCAGCAAAAAATCCGCGATATATATTTAAATATGCTTACATATAAAATCCGCGATAGAGTGAAGCCGCGAAAGGCGAAGCGCGATATAGCGAGGGATCACTGTAAACAACAAAATAACTTACAATGAAATTCAAATATTAATCTGTTTTATCCATGCTGAGTGTCAGCGTTATGGAGGCTGCCATTGTAACCAATTCACACCTTACAATGCTACAAAGTTAATCTGTGTGAGACTACGGTGCTACTTTCAAAATGGCGACTCGCGGGTCAACACGTGAGAAAGGATTGTGATCAAAAAACATTTATTTTTTCATTATTTATTGTAATTTATGCATTATCAAAAATATTTAAGCCGTGGTTAAGCAGTTTGGACCCCAATCACCGCAGCTTAATGGCCCTACACTGTATTATATGATGCTAATCCAACAAAAGAAGAGCTGGAGCTGGAAGAGGTAGTGGAAGTTAACAGAGACAAGATTGGACTAGAATTGATTGGGGATGAAATGGAACATTGGATGGAGAGGTTGGGAGTATGTGCTGATAGAGCGTTGCTGCACCCACCACACGATAAACCACCTGGATTGGGACTTGAGTGCAGTGGGCGACACCTCAGCAAAACACTGGAACAGTGGCTGCAGTGCCAAGTTTACGGGATTCGAACCAGCAACATTCAGATTGCCGGCACAGATCCTTTGCCTCAGAGTCACCACTCAGCCTAACATGGGTTAAAAGAACTGAAAAATGGAAAAAACAAAAGTGGCAGACAACATACCAGCAAGAATGATTAAAAATGGTGAAAAAGGCCAGATTACTTCAGAGAAATGTTGTTTATGCCAATACTGAAAAAAGGCAAATGTAGCAATTTGTGAAGATTATAGAACAGTACGTGTCAAAAGTTGTGTTAAAGTTGATAGCAAAAGACAAAAAAACAAACAAAAAAAATGAAACAATTGGAGAAAACTATATGGTAGAAGATCAGTTTGGATTCAAGAAAGGGGGGGGGGGGGGGGGGGGTGAAGAGACACTATTACAGTCCTGTAATACTGAGTGAAAGATGTCTATAGTATAATAAAGAACTAGATGTCTGTTTTGTAGATCCAGAGAAAGCATTTAGAAAATCTATATATGACCTAGTTATCAAAAATATGAATCATACATGGTTAACAGAGGCATGTCACAAAGGAAGAGCTAATAGTTAGGGATGCTCACTATCACCAATCTTGTTTATACAGTCATGGCCGAAATTATCGGCACCCCTTGAATTTTCTCAGAAAATGCACCATTTCTCCCAGAAAATAGTTGCAATTACAAATGTTTTGGTATACACGTTTATTAATTTATGTGCATTGGAACAACACAAAAAAACAGAGAAAAAAGCAAAATCTGACATCATGTCACACAAGACTCAAAAACTGGGCTGGACAAAATTATTGGCACCCTCAACTTAATATTTGGTTGCACGCCCTTTGGAAAAAATAACTGAAATGAAACGCTTCCTGTAACCATCAACAAGCTTGTTACACCTCTCAACTGGAATTTCCAACTACTCTTCTTTTGCAAACTGCTCAAGGTTTCTCAGATTTGAAGGGCGCCTTCTCCCAACAGCAATTTTGAGATCTCTCCATAAGTGTTCAATCAGATTTAGATCCGGACTCATTGCTGGCCACTTCAGAACTCTCCAGCGCTTTGTCTTCAACCATTTCTGAGTGCTTTTAGAGGTATGTTTGGGGTCATTGTCCTGATGGAACACCCATGACCTCTGATGCAGACCCAGCTTTCTGACACTGGGCCCTACATTGCACCCCAATATCTTTTGGTAGTCTTCAGATTTCATGATGCCTTGCACACAGTCAAGGCATCCAGTGCCAGAGGCAGCAAAACATCCCCAAAACATCTTAGAACCTCCACCATACTTGACTATAGGTACTGTGTTCTTTTCTTCATAGGCCTCATTCCGTTTTCTGTAAACAGTAGAATGATGAGCTTTACCAAAAAGCTCTACCTTGGTCTCATCTGTCCACAAGACGTTCGCCCAGAAGGATTTTGGCTTCCTCAAGTACATTTTGGCAAACTCCAGTCTGGATTTTTTTATGTTTCTGTGTCAGCAGTGGGGTCCTCCTGGCTCTCCTGCCATAGCGTTTCATTTCGTTCAGATGTCGACGGATAGTTCAAGCTGACACTGTTGCACCCTGAGTCTGCAGAACAGCTTGAATATGTTTTGAAGTTGATTGGGGTTGTTTATCCACCATTCGGACTATCCTTCATTGCAGTCTTTTATCAATTTTTCTCTTCCGTCCACGTCCAGGGAGATTAGCTACAGTGCCATGTGTTGTGAACTTCTTGATTATGTTGCACACAGTGGACAAAGGAACATGAAGATCTTTGGAGATGGACTTGTAGCCTTGAGATTGTTGATATTTTTCCACAATTTTTGTTCTCAAGTCCTCAGACAATTCTCTGCTCTTCTTTCTGTTCTCCATGCTTAGTGTGGCACACTCAGACACACAACAGAAAGGTTGAGTCAACTTTTCTCCATTTTAACTGGCTTCAGGTGTGACTGCTATATTGCCAGCACCTGTTTCTTGCCACAGGTGAGTTCAAACAAGCATCATATGCTTGAAATAAAACGATTTACCCACAATTTTGAAAGGATGCCAATAATTTAGTCCGGCCCATTTTTGGAGTTCTGTGTGACATGATGTCAGATTTGGCTTTTTTTTTCTGTTTTTTTGTGTTGGTCCAGTGCACATAAAGGAAATAAACATGTATATACAAAAACATTTGTAACTGCAATAATTTTCTGGGAGAAATGGTGCATTTTTTGGGAAAATTCCAGGGGTGCCGATAATTTCGGTCATGACTGTAAGTTGCAAGGAATAATTTAAGAATCACTAACAAACAACAAGTATGGGGTAAAAATTAGAGGAACATGGATTACATTAGTAAAATTCACAGATGATAAAGCAACAACATCAAGCACCGAAGGAAGACTACAAAAATCCAAAAGCAAATTTGATTACACATGTAGGAAGTGTGGAATGAAGATCAGTATAAAGAAAGCAAAGGTGCATAATAATCGAAAAAACAACAAACACGTTAATAACAAAAATTGGACAACACATTTTAGAAGAAATAGACAGTTTCAAATATTTGGGAAGTAGGCCTATGCGGTAAAGAGATGGAAGGAGTAAAAAAAGAAATAAAATTATGTATAACAAAGGGTAAAGCAGCCTTCAATGAGAAACAAAAAAAATAAACAAAGAGAATGGATAGAACACCGAAGAACAGAATAATAAAAACAGTAATCTGGAGAGTTCCACTTAATGGGCAATGAGGAAAGCATTTGAACTATGGCTATGGAGAAGGGCACAAAAGATCAGTTGAAAGGATAAATTAACTAATTACAACATGCTGGAAAGGATTGCTAAAGAAAGTCTCACAAGTAAGAAGACGACAGCAAAACTGGATGGGACATGTACACTGGGGACTGTTAAAGGTAGTGCTAGACTGTAAACTGGAGGGAAAGAAATCAAGAGGAAGGCCAAGACAGGACATGTTATATAATCCAAAAGATGATAAATCATACCAAGAAATGAAAAGAAAAGCAGAAAACAGAATACAATGATGGAACTGATGATCAAAAGATTGTATATTTATATAGTTATGTGTTGTAGTGACAGAGTATATATATATATATATATATATATATATATATATATATATATATATATATATATATATATATATATATAATTTAAATAATTGAAGGACTACCATTAAATGGTCAAAGATTTGTAATTCAAACACAGGCATATTATATTTAAAATGTCACCTTCTAAACAGCAGAGGGAGGGAAAAATAAACAAAGAAAGAGCAGTAACTAAGAAATATATGCAGATGTGCAGAAATCAAACAACTTTCATGTAAAATAAAAACTGTCAGAAGCAAAACATGAATGTTTAGAAAAAAGTAATTTAAAAAAAAAATATTTATACCTGTTCCATTCAAGCTTGTTTGAGTTTTTGATTATTTAGAGGTCAGTGCTTTTGCTGACGCAGTGTATCTTCGACAGATATGCCCATCAGTTCTTTTAACATTTGATTGTATTGCTGTTTATGGTGGGGTCGAACAAAAACTGTAAAACCTTGGATAAACAAATAAGAAAAAAAATATTAGATGTATATTCCACAACATATAGAAATAATTAAATGCCATTACTGCAAATATTATTAATGAACCATTTTAGATGATTGCTCAAAAGACAAACAAGGCTTGATGGTAATAAAATGGGATTTAATTTAAACTAAGTTGCATAAATAGCAAGTAATCTAATAAATCAGTTAAGTATGAAACTATGTAAAGATAGAATATATTAATTCATAACAGTTCCGAGTGCTGAAAACACACTACTGCATAACGGAGGCTTGGCACTAGTGGAAGATTTTATGTTCTGAGGTCCTACTAGAGAGCACTTTACTTGTTTTGTTGTTCTTTCCTTGTAAGTAAAATACAAACTTGAATGTAGCTATGCAAGTTAAGAAAATGATTAATTTATTACAATTATATAAATTTATTAATAACAGAATTTGTTAATTGCACAAAATATTACTTTATTCTCTATATAAACTTTCCTAACCATCACAATTTCATCTACACAAGCTTTTATGATTAAAAACTGAGTTAATAAGGAAAGCGGCTCAGAGCTTGTGATTTAAGCCAAAAATATGAGACTTCAACTGGATAAGCAAAGGAAGAGTAAGAATTAAATTAGTGTGTAATTTAACACTTATGATTACGTATGGGAGTGTATGTAATTACAAGTAACAACCATAACCTATTTGTGTGTGATGGTAGACTTAAAGACATGACATTATTCGACTACTCTTAACAAAAGACAACCAATTCCTTAATTTCTCCTCTACGGTGTTACTCATAAATGTCACTGTGAGCATAGACTTAAATTCTGACATTTTACTGCCACTTTGGTAAGATTAAAAAGGAATTTCACATGGGAGCATATATTTAGTGTAATGCTGTAAAAAAATAAAAATGAGGAAAAATACTTTTGTATTAATCATGTAGCACACAATGATATCTCAATTATGCCTTAATATATATTCAATATCAATTGATCCAGAAACCTGGAATGTACTAATGATAAATCCTGTTTTAAAAAACTGTAAGGCCTTAGTCAAATATCCAATTACAACGTGTTATTGGATGGTTACCAGCAACAGATGCACTATTTACAAAACCTACAGAAAACATTACTAAATATACAAGGAATGTGGAAATGAATTTAAGCTACATCCATTTAAGCAATAGCACGTTGCTTCTTTTCACTGACAAATACAGACGTTGTGTAAGGTTTTATGGCAAGACTAGGAAAGAAGCATTCCTATTAATGATATAAGCAACATTTGAGGGGAAGAAAAAAAAGATTTTTCATGACTGGGTGCTGTGCTGTATTGTGAGATGAATAACCTTTTCTAGAATCATGATCTTGATGTTGCGAAGAAGCTTCTGGAAGCCTTATGTTGGTTGATATATTTTGGGTAATAACAGTTCATTCTGTACAGAATGGAGAAGTTCAGTTTGAACAGGGATAACAGGAACCATCATGCCTAGGAATGGTGTTATTTCCAAAATGCCTGGTGACTCATGAAGTTGATCTAATGTAAGAAACAGTAGGCAGCCACCACCATGTGGCTACACCATCAATGCAGTGCTAGTATACAGTATATATATATATACATATTAATAAAAGGCAAAGCCCTCACTGACTGACTGACTGACTGACTGACTGACTCACTCATCACTAATTCTCGAACTTCCCGTGTAGGTGGAAGGCTGAAATTTGGCAGGCTTATTCCTTACAGCTTACTTACAAAAGTTAGGCAGGTTTCATTTCGAAATTCTACGCGTAATGGTCATAACTGGAACATATTTTTTGTCCATATACTCTAATGGAGGAGGCGGAGTCACGTATTGCGTCATCACGCCTCCTACGTAATCACGTGAACTAAAAACAAGGAAGAGATTTACAGCACGAGTCAAACGCGGGAACGAAGGTAAATGACGTTAATTTTTGACTGTCTTTTAATACTGTGTAAGCATACATATTAACACGTGCAATTAAACGTGTGCATTTACGGGGTGATTTCTCAGGCTTAAAAGCTCGCTTTTTACTAAAAAGGTAAATGCAAAACTATTTTCAATCATTCTATGATCTGCTTCTCACAACTGAAGGCACCGTGGCTGATGTTACGTCTCTTGCTGTCCAACCATAAGCGTTACCTGGTAGGTAACCGGACACTCTCTTCACTCCCTTTCGGGAATCGAACCTCTGAGGTTTTCTTTTGTTCTTAATTAAAATTTAAAAGCAATACTTCACCGCTGCTAAGCCCCTCTAGCGCTGACGTCCCAGGTTGGATTACCGTAAGCAAGTGCAGTGAGTGTGTAATTACATTCACGGCATTCGTAGTCTGATTCACAATCTGATTGTATGGGTGGTTACCTACGAGGTAACGCTTATACTTGGCCACCAAGTCAGGTCGAAGTGATCACTCGAGTAAAGGCAGCTTCACAAAAAAACAGATCCTTAACAAACTGTTATTAGTATATTTTCCCTCAATTTAAAAACGTTTTATTTTCTTCTTAATAAAAATTTAAAAGCGGTACTTCGCCGGTGCGAAGCGCGTGGATTTGACCGACTGACACATACAGACATATTCATGAGTGCAGGTACTTCGGAAAGAAAGCACCGTGTAAACCTAAAGTTTCAATTAAGTTCATAGACCTACAAAAGGTTGCCATTCATTTGAGGCAAGATTGCTTTTCCTCTGTACAACTATACGTTGCATTCTCAAGAGTGTGCTTGCACGGCTTCGGATATAGATATATATATATATATATATATATATATATGTATGTCTATATATAAATATGTAAGCTTATAAGTACTGCCTTACTTCTCTTTAAGAAAGGAAGATGTAATGATACTTGATTTAAACGATTCCATGTCTTCCTGGGTTTGCGTAGCTTACTGTCAATATCTTTACACCTGTTTTTAACACTTATTTACTGAAACGGGCTTTCACGAAAAAAGTTAGGGCTTTGCTACAGGATACACCCTCCACAAGTTAAGCAAGTAAAAATAAAATATATATTTCTGTTTTATTTAAACCTTTTAAGTTCGTATGCATAGCCCCATTTGGCCGTTTAATTTTTTGTTTTCTTTCTTCAGTAATATTTAATCTCCTTAAAGAAAAAGAACATATCCATTTTACTTTTTTTGTATCTCTTTAGTAATATTTTAGTGTAAAAGGATAACCAGTATTTAAACCTTTTATGTTTCTTTATACATTTATTTTACACAATGTTGAAAAATTAATAAGAAAGCTACATATTTTGGCAGCTGCTGCTTTCATATATGTGTGTATATTATATATATAAAAGACAGCAAAACTCATAACAATGACAACACAATTACATTGACAATCATGTTACGTTATTTTTAAAATGTTTCCTTTTTTTTTTTTCATAACCTCTTTAACACACTACTTCTCCGCTGCGAAGCGCGGGTATTTTGCTAGTATATATATATATAGATAAAAGAGAAGGAAACTGCTTCTTGGCAAAGTGGAATAAATGTTTTTTCTGCTAGAGATTTAATGAACCTGCAGAATATAATCTTGATTATACATATTAGAGGGTTTTTCCCTGACATTTAAAATATACACTCTCTTATATATAGACGCCCCTTTAACACTGGATCCAGGGAAGCAGCCATGGGATGCACTCTACGTCCCCTGGAACGCAAGGTGGCAGCCCTCCTGGGTTACATCGGAGCCACAGGTGTGGGACTTCAGGACTCAGACCTGTTGGGCTCCATGGCCACCACCCGAAGGAGCTGCATGGATTAACGAGCCTCTGTGGGCTAGAATGAAGCCACACCTGGAAGTGCAGCCTAATTAGAACAATTAACACCTGGAGCACTTCCGGGAAGGCTACAAAAAGAGTCTGCAGCCAGTACTCAAGGGGCCAGAGTCGGGAGGAGAGGATGAAGCTTCAAGGAAGGAGTGGTGGTGCCAGAAGGGCAGGAATGTGTGTTGGTAGCAAATGCTTTTTGGACTGTGTATTGCCTGTGGGGTTCACGGGGAAAACGTGTCCCACAGGTGAAGAAAATAAACAAATTGTGTTATTTTATACGTGCCTCTGAGTGTAATCTGTACCGGATTGGGCGCTATATAGCGCCATTGTTACAATGTATATATATTTTGCAAAGTTTTACTGTCAAATAATGCAAAGAGTACGCGATATGTGTTTCGCACTAATTCTGGGCTCATCAGGCATACACACTCACTGCACCCCCTCTCGGGAATCGAACCTCGGACGTCAGCGTCAGAAGCAAAGCCTCTTACGTTGCACCACAGCGTGTGGTTTGTTTATTTGACAGTATGTAGATCGGGGTAATTATATTAATGGCATTCGTTGTCTGAATCACAATCTGATTGTATGGGTGGTTACCTACCAGGTAATGCTTGTGGTTGGTCTGCAAGTCGGCAAACATCCGCCACGGTGCCCTCTTCAATGTAAATTACCCTGATAAATGAACCACATGCCGTGGCGCAACGTAAGAGGCTTCGCCTCTGACGCCCGAGGTTTGATTCCCGAGAGGGGGCGAAACACGTGTCGCATACTCTTTGCATTATTTGACAATAAAACGTTGCAACATTCTATGATCTGTTTCTCGCAACTGAAGAGGGCACCGTGGCGGACGTTTGCCAACTTGCAGACCAACCACAAGCGTTACCTGGTAGGTAACCACCCATACAATCAGATTGTGATTCAGACTACGAATGCCACGGATATAATTATTCATCCAACAAAGTACTTCTGAGCTGGGTCAAGAACTATATAAAGGACTACTGGAGACCCAGCAGGAGATTCATAGTTGGGAGGGAGTGTGACAGAGCTGCAGGGAGGAGAGGAGAATTATTGTGTGTATTGTGTTGTTATTATTGTCTTTGAATGGTGATGGAGGTGCTTCAAGGCACCACTATCAGAAGAGAAGGAATAAAAGATCCCTTTGGTGCTTTTACCTGGTGTCTTGGGTGTTTGTCTATCGGGTTTGAGGAGCGACAGCGCCCTCTAGTGTCACAATATATATATGAATGTGAAGTATTTTCATACATTTCTCAGATCATGAGGCTGAGGTTAAAGAAGTAAAACTGTGTGACTTAACTATTGGGAAATTATTTTGTGAGGCTTAACATCCTTTTATTTTTAAGAGTTGTTAATCTTTTTCTTTTGCTCCCAGAAAAAAAAAGGAGGTAGTAGACCTTGGATGATCAGAATTTGGATGAAAAAAATGCATACAATGTGAATGTGAACACTGCAAATGAAATGTGACAAGCATCTTCCTTTGAAAACAAAAAGGATGCTTTTTGCCACTGGACACAAGGTTGCCAGGTTTTCTTGATCACAAAGAAATAGAAGGTATCCAAACAAACAAAAAATAAAATACAACAGGGCTGCTCTTGAAAATGAAAATGAAAGATTATATAATAATCTGAAAAACTCCTAATGGTACATAATGCATTAAAGACAATGCAATGCTGACTGGAGACATTCAAACCTTTGAATGTATATTTGAGTTTTCGAGCAGTAATACACATTTGAATATAAATGAAATTTAAATATGAAGATGACAGCCCTAGCTTGTATGTGCCAAAGTATTTGATTTTCATATAATAATGCTTATACAATTAATGTAAATGCTTGACTTTTAAAAGAGGCCAATTAATATACACTGTACTTCACAATGACTAGAAAGAATAAAATAAAAAGGCTTCTTTCCACACTATTTGAAAATAGCTAAGTAGAATGTATGCCAAAGCTTAACAAAGATTCAGACAAGCATGCTTAGGCGGCATCTTCAGGGGTACATCTAATTCCACCCTAAACCTGTTGCTCACATCTCTCCCTCTTAAGCTGTCAGATCTATCGACTAGTCGAGAAGACCATTGACGTCACTGCTGCCAATCCTCTGGAAGTCCCGCCCTCTCCACCACGGCAAGTAAACAGGCAAGTCACTGAAAACTGGCAGTTATAAGTGACTCGAGTCTGAACAAGACATCATTTTCCTGATTGTACCTACTTGTTCATTGTCTTTTCACATCTCTTTTTGTAATCTTTACACCTTCAGTCTTTCTAACCACAACCACCCCAAGAAAAAAACCCTACATGAAAGTGGAAAGAGATAAAAGAGGAGTAGAAAAATACTACTGAATAATGTATTACTTACTGTGAAGTAAAGCAAAATCACTAGTTCCTTCAGTAAGAAGTGACACAACCTCAAGAACCATATTGTCATAATTGTCTGTCTTTTTATAGGTCTGAAGAGACGCAAAGAACTGCTGATACTTCTGTGGACCCAATGCTTCCTTTACTTTATCAAGGTAATCTTTTAGCCGGTTGCTCTGATGTTCAGATTTGTCCTTTGAGAGTAAATCGCCCTGCTTGAGAGGTTCTAAAGAAAGCAAAACAATGAATCATAGCAGCTTACTGATGACATTATAATGACAGAGAAAAATAGAACAGGAAAACAGAATAAATAGAAGAAAATATGATTCAATGTTTTCAA